>NW_004799263.1:10014-14282 GCF_000002075.1 Aplysia californica | reverse complement strand
CCCCCCGTGCAGACGTCACAATAGCTCCTCCCCGTGCTGCGAGGACGGGTGGAATGTGATGCAGGGGAAGCAACAAAACAAAACAAAAACTGACGTCAGCCTTTCCTCCATGGTTGAGCAAACGTAACTTTTTTTTTCGGCACAATTCGATCGAATTCGACTTAGATCTAGATCGAATTCAATTGTGGCCCTCAAAATGAAGCAGGTAGATCTATGTTTTTTCAGATCACGAGTTGAATCTGTTCTTTTGTGCAAAAACAGTAGCTTTGGCCATTGTATTGAGAAATATCAGACTGGGCTGGACTCAGTCCCATTTGTTCTGTGCACTGGACACGATTCTCGCCTTGTCCACAAGGGACATAACAATGAGTTTCTATTGTTGCTAAATAGTTTCCTGAGTTGTGTCCCTTTATGACAGTACCCTTTCACCCATGTTTGGTTTGGGGAGCAGTGCGTTTGTTTTGGTCAGCCAGGCATAGGAAAAACAAGTCCTTGATTAGTTTGGCAGTGGTTTTACGGCACTTGCGACACTTCAGGTCATGTAAGTGTCGAAGATAAGAGTTACAAGAGAGCAAAGGACGACAGTGAATGATAACAGAAGAAGTAAACCACAGCAGAGCACCCACCAACTGCCCGTGCTGTTGTTGACAAGCCAGCCTCCATGAGATGTCTAACAGTAACAGTGCATACTGCTCCTTACAAAAAGTGTTTCTTTTTTTTTCTAAAGAAGGACCGTGGGAACAGACTCATTCTTCGCTGAGCCCCAGAGACATTTAGACTGACATACAAAGTGTATGGGTGTAACACTGTCCACCAACAGACCAGGATACAGGTGCGGTACACTCTATATATATCACACCGTCGCCCATCGGGGAAAGGTATGTCTTCTTACCGTCGCCCATCGGGAAAAGGTATGTCTTCTTATCGTCGCCCATCGGGAAAAGGTATGTCTTCTTACCGTCACCGATCGACGTCCCCTGGGGCATAGTGTAAAAAGGTGGGACCACCGAACTGAATGTCCTTCTCCAATAGGACCCGGCCAAAAGGTTGACAGCCTTGAGAACGCCACAATATGATCAGAGTTCAAGAACAGCCGGTCTCGGATTCAATCTCTGTGTGCTCACTTCAGTCACTCACAACGGTTTCAATGTCACATTTTGTTACTTACATTGAAAAAACATTCCTTTTCCTAGGGAAAGAATCACTGACCACATACAGCAGCAACAGACCACTACGAATGGTTACAACAATGTAGAAGAAAAGTTTATCAGTATAATCATCATTTTCTTTTATTGGAAAATTGCAGTAGTTTATGACAGTGAAAGTGACGGGGCCGTGCCATCTGTCGCACACCGAGGAACAAACAAACAAAACAAACAGCAGAAAAAACAAACAGGCAACATTATGGGATACAAAGACTTTCACTGGAAGTAAGTACGGGTCAGAAATTTCCATGGGAAAAAACAAACAAAACAAGATGGAGGCAATAAGCGTACAAAGAACAATAAGGAAAATAAGAACGTTTTTTTCTTTGGCTGTCAGTTTCAAAAATACAGTAACAAAAAACAACAACAATAAAAGATGTTTCACTTTCACGCCATCAACTTCTACCTGTTCAAAAACATCATTTAGACTCGCACTACACCATCAAAGTTTTCTGCTTAATATCATATTTCATTTCCACACAATCATTTTCTGTCCACACAAGTCACATCAAAAACAAATAGTGTACAGTCAACACTGTCCCACATGGTCCGACACGGTCACTCGTCATGCCAGCAGAAAAGTGCTTGTCTTAGACAGGTGCGCCTCTTACCTCTTACACAGTGCTGGCTTAACCCTATCTGTACAGCGTGTTTTACTATCGTATCCATACCACGTGGGGAACTCTGTGCCACCACTTAACCCTATCCGTACAGCGTGTTTTACTACCGTATCCATACGACGTGGGGAACTCTGTGCCACCACTTAACCCTATCTGTACGTCGTGTTTTACTACCGTATCCGTACCACGTGGGGAACTCTGTGCCACCACTTAACCCTATCTGTACGTCGTGTTTTACTATCGTATCCATACCACGTGGGGAACTCTGTGCCACCACTTAACCCTATCCGTACAGCGTGTTTTACTACCGTATCCTTCGAGAACGAGGAAGAAGAAGAAGAACTACCGCATCCATACGATGTGGGGACCTCTGTGCCATCACTTTTCAAATAGGAAATTTACTCGTTAATCCGATCCGTACGCTTTGCATAGCAGTCTGTCAAAATTGTTTTTTGAGAAATACTGAAAGTTTCAAAGAGATCTTCGCACTAGAAGTATTCTAAAATGTGAAGAATACAACCACGGGGGTACAAAATGACCCCAGGGTGTACAGATAGGGTTAAAGAGGAAAAAACACAAGGGGAGAAATGGGGCGTAGTCGTTTGTACTGACGACTGTCTTAGACCGGTGCTTGTCACACAGAGCTGGGGCAGCCCTCGTGCTAGTTGTGAACAATTACATTACATCAAGAGTAAATATCAGGCAAATCACAGCACAATACAGAAGTCGCTGACGGATAACTATTTATAGCAGTCTACCTGCTCCTCCCATTTCTTTGGAAGACAAAAAGAAAGAAAAAACCCAAAAGAACCAAAAAAAACCAAACCCCAAAAGAACAAAAAAAAACCAAAAAACAACAGCAAAAAATCAGCACAATACATGGGAGGACATTCATCCACCAAAGGCTGACTTTCATGTAGGGCCTACCAACGGCTGACTTTCATGTAGGGCCTACCAACGGCTGACTTTCATAGATATAATAATGAATTAAATTACATTCAAAGTAAATGGGGTAAATCCCAGCAGAATACAGAACTGGCTGACGGATAGTTCTATATATAGCACTATGCCTCCCATTTCTCTGGAAAACCAAAAAAAACAGCAACAAAAAAAACAACAAACAACAAAAGAATTTTAAAAAAGAAAAAAAACAACAGCAAAAAATTGACATTCACACATACATGGGCGTACATTCATCCACCGAAGGCAGACTTTCATGTAGGGCCTACCGAAGGCAGACTTTCATGTCGGGCCTACCAACGGCCGACCTTCAGAGATATAATAACAAATTAAATTACATTAAATTAAATGCGGTAAATCACAGCAGAATACAGAACTGGCTGACGGATAGTTATATATAGCAGTATACCTGGTCCTCCCATTTCTACGGAAGACAAAAAAAAGAAAAAAAAAGAAAGAAAAACATGTTTTTCAAACCACACAAAACCGCCACACATAGATTCTACATGGTCGGACATTTATCAACCAAAGACAGACTTTAATTTGGGGCCTACCAACGGCTGACTTAAATATAGTATATACCCAACAAATCAAATGACATGAAAAGTAAATGCGGTAAATCACAGCAGGAATACAGAACTGGCTGACGGATAACTATTTATAGCAGTATACCTGGGGCTCCCTTTCTCTGGAAGACAAAAACAAAAAACGAAAAACGAAAAAAAAAAAAAAAACATTAACATAACCAAAATTGTTCATCTAATTAACATACATGCATAGGCGGACATTAAAACGTATCTACCAATGGCAGACTTTCATTCAGGCCTGGCTTACCAGCGGCCGACTTTCATATTATACTTCTGGCTGACTTTCAATTTATCCACAGCCGACTTTTCTATATCAATGGCTGACATTCATTTTACTTTACCTTCCGCTGGTTTTCATTTCCCTATGGATGACTTTCAATTGCTTACAGCTGACTTTCAATTACCTGCTCATCTCCTATGGCTGACTTCCATCTCTCAGCACAGATCTACCACCCAAAGGCTGGGAACAGCCTCTGAAAGACTTGGGTTCATCCATGAACAATGTCGGATGTTACAGAGGGGTTTTGATTGGCCACAGGCAACTTGTTAGTACCGGTACACGTATACATATACATGTGTGTCTGCATGGCCAAATTCATACATGGTGAAATTCTAAGATGGTGATACATGTCGAAATTCTAAGATGGTGGAAATTCATACATGTCAAAATTCTAAGATGGTGATACATGTCGAAATTCTAAGATGGTGGAAATTCATACATGTCAAAATTCTAAGATGGTGATACATGTCGAAATTCTAAGATGGTGGAAATTCATACATAATGAAAAGATTTCCATTTCGCTGTGTGCATACTAAACTGGGAAAAATAATAATAAAAGCAGGACTAATAATAATTAGAGTGATAGAAATAATACTAAAAAATAACATTTCCAACC
>NW_004799263.1:7516-9641 GCF_000002075.1 Aplysia californica | reverse complement strand
GTGTGTGTGTGTGTGTCATCGTGGTGCTGACACCAGGCGCTCCTCAAAATAATGAGACCGAAGACACCGACATTTTTCCAGCTGTCGGGCAATGTGCCTCTGAACGGGTCGGGTGAAGCGACAGTTCAATACATGACAGATCACATGTTCCTCGCGGCAGGTCAATACATGACAGATCACATGTTCCTCCGAGTGGAGTGCTCTCGTCCTGATCAACCCCCGCGGCAGATTTAAAAAAAGTTTTAGTAGAGGTTTTACGGCGCTCGCAACTACATAAGGTCATGAGCACCAAGGGGTGGATGTCAACAGAGAAGTCCTTACAGGGAATCAGACTTACTCTGCTCACCTCTCTAGCTTCAACAGCACAAAGTCTGTTTCGACTATCAAGGCACCCCGGAAATAGTGGGTCACAAGAGAGTGACAAACATACAAAAGAAGTAGAGGAAAAAATGACAATAGTAAGGATTAGGAAAGAAAAAGCAGCAGTTCCCTGTTGTAGATCAGGCACAGTTATGAGCTAAATAAACTGTATGTATGACTAGAATGAGCTAAATGAACTGTATGTATGACTAGAATGACCTAAATGAGCTGTACGTAGGACTAGAATGAGCTAAATGAACTGTATGTATGACTAGAATGAGCTAAATGAGCTGTACGTATGTATGACTAGAATGAGCTAAATGAACTGTACGTATGTATGACTAGAATGAGCTAAATGAGCTGTACGTAGGACTAGAATGAGCTCAATGAGCTGTGTGACTAGCTAAACATGATCTAAACATCCAGTCTGTGTAAACTGAACTATATGAGCTAAACATCAATGGTCTGACAAAACAGAGCTGAATGAGCTAAACGCCCATGATCTGACAAAACTGAAGGTTACGAGCTAAACACCCATGATCTGATAAAACTGAAGGGTCTGAGCCGTATGATCCAAAAGTGGTTGCAGCCTACTGTGTGGGTGAGAGAGTGAGCGTTGGTCTGTGTGGGTGAGAGAGTGAGTGTTGGTCTGTGTGGGTGAGAGAGTGAGTGTTGGTCTGTGTGGGTGAGAGAGTGAGCGTTGGTCTGTGTGGGTGAGAGAGTGAGCGTTGGTCTGTGTGGGTGAGAGTGACCACCTGACCAGTGGCGACTAGATGACTAGAGGACAGACAGGACGACTCGCTCCACGTAGTACATGGCTCTCTCTGGGACAAACGCTCGCACATGGGACAGGATCTGAAATATGGGAGAAAGAGAGAGAGAGAGAGAGAGAGAGAGAGAGAGAGAGAGAGAGACAGACAGACAGACAGACAGACAGACAGACAGACAGACAGATAGCTTGGTGTGTCAAACAAGAAAAAAAGCAAATCGCTCTGTTTTATCTTCACTGATCTTTGCATACATACAGGTCTTGTGTAGTTTTAGTAAGAGTTTTACGGCACTTGCTACACAATAAGGTAATGTTGTTGTTGTTTTCAAATCCCTTTAGCTGCGAGCATTTCGCTCTTGGCAGCGCAATGCCTCTCTCAAGTAACCACATGTCCTTGTCATCTGGTCAGCGTCAGAGTAGAGCAGGCTTTGTAAGTCTGTAGGTGTGTGTAGGAGCCTGCATCGAAGAACTGCCAGGTTTGGGCAGTGAAGGAGAACAATAAGGTCATATAAGTGCCAAAGATTAGAGGTGTTACAAGAGAGTGACAAACACAAAAAAGAAGGAGGAGAGATCAGGACGATAGATGTTTGATAGGAAAGAAGGAGCACACCCCACTAGAGCACCCACCAACCACCCACTCATACAGGTCTAAAAGTGGGATGACCAACAGAATGGAAAAGCCCACGGGTCACGGCAAACTAAGGTTCCCACACGTTTTCTTCCATGTTCGCCTCAAGTGGGGGAAAATAATGGCCTGAGATTTCCTGAACATACATAAAAGTAAAAAAACAAAACAATTTGAGCTGTTTCCATCAACAACTCACTTTAACGCACGCCTGTGAGGCCTGGTACAACAGAGGGGACAGAATTTGTCACGACTGACCTGAAGACGTCTAAAATAATAATAATAATATATAACATTTATATGGCGCATTTCCAAAAAAGTAGCTCAATGCGCTTTACATTGGAATACCCATTTTTCAAAAACCTTTCTTA
>NW_004799263.1:1652-4638 GCF_000002075.1 Aplysia californica | reverse complement strand
GGGGGGTGGGGGTGGAGGGAGGAGGAGGAGAGAGGAGAAGGAGGAATGATGGTTTATCTATCTCATCTCATTTCACCTTCTCTTATTTTATCTCATCTTAGCTAATCTCATATTATTTCATTTCATCTATTTCATCTTAGTTATCTTATCATAGTCTATCACATCTAGTGTCATTCCGTCTAATGTTATCTTATTTCATCTCAATATCTTTATCTCAAGTTAGATCTAGGTTATCTTATCATATATGATCTACCTTGTTTTATTTTACCTCACCTAAGTTTTTCTTACGTCGTCTTATTTTTATCTCATCAAATCTGATATTATTCATCATTTCATCTCATTTCATCTTATCTTGTTAATCCATCTCATTTTATCTCTTTTCATCTCACCCATAAGCTTCAGCACTTATACAACCTAATTGTGAGCAAGTGCTCTAAAACTCTAACTCAAACTAAAACTAATCTTCAACACTTATATGACCTAACTGTGTTGCAAGTGCTGTAAAACTCTTAACTCAAACCAAAACGAGGGCCCACCTTGGTCTTGGCAGATTTCCCGCACCTCCTTGGCGCAGGCGGCCACGCTTGCCTCATTGGTCACGTCTAGAGAAACGACCTCGACCTTCTGCACCCACGGCCGTGCCCTCAGCTCCTTGGCCCCGGCACTGTTGTCGTCATAGCACCCGGCGATCACGCCAAAGCCAAGGTCTCTGATCGCCTTCGCACTGGCCAGACCAAACCCTGAAAGAACAACACACGAGAGAGGTCTATTTTTAGCTTTTTGGGGAAATAATCAAACTGCACAGAACACAAACAAATTGTTAATGTTTGTATTTTAGCGCTAAAAAAAAAACCCCAATACAATGTCGTTTTTAAACAAGTTTTTTTTTTTTTCCTTTTGGCTGAAACTAAAACAAAACCAATGGCAACCAAAAGAACACTACAATAATGTTTGTGTTCAGCATTGTAGGGGAGAAACCAAACAAACAGCCTAGATGAACCAAGAAACTGATCACTACTAACTTGACACAAAGGAGAGTTCTCTTACTAAAGTATTTTTGAGGCCAAATCCAAATCCTGTAAAACATAAAGGAAATTTATATTCATTTTTGCCTTTTTGAGGCTAAGTGAAATCCAATATAAACATTTTCAAAATGCCTATCATTTTCCTATTTTGGGTAATATTCTGGAAATTTTTCAGATCCGACCAAACTAAGGACAACACAGAAGAAATACGACCACACTAAAAACCCAAGTCCTTGATCACCATCACATATAGGCTAAACCAAATCCAGCCCTAATACTATGGACATTTTTATATTTCTAGCATTTTTTCGCTTACTAAAACAAATCCTAACTGCAGGTAAAGGTTTCAATTTACGGGATCATATTTCCAGCATTTCTTCCATCGAACCAAAGCCTACATTCCTACACACACAAGTAAAAGACTCATTTTTCTACAGCAATCTTGGGGCTATACCAAATCCTGTACAATATTTTATCAACATTTTATTCTGTGAATCTTTGGGGCCATACTCTCCACATTTTTCAACAACATCGAACTCATCTTACATACCACAATGTAAATGTTTTTAAACCATTTTTGGGGCTAACATTTCTTAAAAATAAATATTCCTTTAGTCTTTGCAGCGTCTAAAAGTGTGAATATTCCATGAATCTTTGGTGCTAACATCTAAGAGTGTGAATACTCCTTGAATCTTTCAATCTAAATGCCAAAAACTGTCAGTTTTTTAAAAAAGGAAAAAATGACTACAAAAGAAAATAGATGCAAACTTAAAGTTACAAAAAAAGCCAATTAAGAAATGAAAAAATAAGTAACAAAATACAACAAAATCTGCCGATAAAAATGAAAGCAAAAAAAAAAAAGAAAAGAAAACTAGATCTAGGTGCCAACTTTCTACACAAAAGTACTGCAAGTCAAGCTGAAACCCGCTATAAAGGTAAATAAAAACTGCTAGTAATACAAATAGGTGTCAACTTATAATACAAATAAAAAAGTGCCGATAAAAAAAAAAGGAAAAATAGCTGCAGAACGTGACAAAGACAACTGCTCCTGACTTTAAAAAGCAGAAGAAAACCATCTAAAAAAACCTTGCCATTAAAAAATAAAAAATAGCCACCACCTAATTTCAACAGAAAAATGTAATCTACATATACAAAGAAAAAAGGAATGTCTCTCCTAAGATAAAAACCAAAAAAACCCCATTAAACATATTTTTCACAAATACGTTATCAAGACGAAAAATCTCGACTTACACGTAGGAACCTGAAATTACAAAATTAAAATTGTAACAGCAAGTAGGATTACGCTAAAAATCTTAAATGTCAGAAAACATCACAGGAATTCCACACTTCTGAGATTGAACTAAGTTTCATGAAAACCATCACCCCCCCCTCCTCCCCCCGGCGTTTTCTTTACATTTTAAGAACACTTCGTAAAACATCCACTGTCTATGAAACGGGAGGCCACACATCCATCTGTCAAGGCAACGGGAGGCCACAACTTCGACAGTTTCCACAATACTACGTGTCAGAATCATAGCCAGTGACAAAGACGTATCTCCCAGCAGCCTAGATTTTGAAACACACACACAAGCACAAATACACACACACACACACGGACAGACACACATGCAGACACCACACACACATAGATAGACAGACACATACACACACAAAGCAAACAAAAAAACCCAACTCACAAAAACAGCGACGAACCAGAATAATATCCGCTGATAAAGACGTATCTCCCAGCCGGCTCCATGTTGAAACACACATACGTACAGATACACACACACATCCCCCCCCACACACACACACACACGTGTACCCCCCTATATATCTACCACAGAACTGTGTGGGCCCGGGCAGACAGACAGACAGACAGAGCACACACACACACAGACAACACACACACACACACACACACACACACACACACACACACACACACACACACACACGGA
>NW_004799263.1:0-1552 GCF_000002075.1 Aplysia californica | reverse complement strand
CCTGTCACAACACCATGACATACCAGTATCACATCCGGTGATAAAGACGTATCTGCCCGCAGGCTCCACGCTCTCCCTCGTGTAGTCGTGTATGTAGTCGTAAGCCAGCCAGGAGACAAACAGAACAACGACCACCGTCACAATCTCCACCACGTACACGTACACAAACGCCAGCAGCACCGCAAACAGCAGCAGCAACAGCAGCATACGTTTTTTCCCGAGGTCAGACTTCTCTCCCATGGTGAAGATGCCGCTGAAAACAGAGGAGACTCATCTATAGTTACAACACAGACTTTACAGTATTTTAAAGCAGTACTAGGGCAGGGCAGAGTTCTCTTTCATAGTGACCACGCCACAGAAAACAGAGGACCCATCTATCATCACACATTTCACAGGATCATAGTGTTTGCCCCCACGGAAGGCGGCGACGATAAGAAGGTGTCCCTTTTCCCCACGGGACGCCATTCGGCGATAGTGTGATATATCAATAAAAACGTATCAGTAATGATCTCGTTTTGGACATAATGCACTTGTTACAGTAAGATTTTTTTTCTGAATAGTTTGAGTGGCCTTTGAGGTGGAAAATCAGTTTGTATACACAACAATTGGAGTAATTTTTTTTAAATGTCAAGTAGACCTATCATGAGAGCTGTTTTACTCTTTACGCCATGATGAGAATTCGGTTGATGAATGAACTAGATTCTAGAATCTAGATATAGAATCTAGATCTAATGTTTTCCGTTCCGATTCTAATCTAGATCTAGATCTAGATATCTAGATCTAGATTTCTAGATCTAATTCCTATTTTGGTGAACATGCAATCATCACTTTCAGTTTTCTTAGCATGCAGAAAATGTCACCTAATGACTTAGCCTAATGGTTGGGGTGTTTTCGCCAAGATACAGGTCTAGCCTAGATCTAGGGTGAAAAGTGTTAAAGCAGTACTAGAGCAGGTCAGAGTTCTCTCTATGACACTGAAAACAGAGGACCCGTCACAGATTTGACAGGATCTTAAAAAACTAGACTCTGGACCACCATTTCCCACTTGACAAGAGGTCTGTGCCAGTGTATAAGATCTTCCTCGTCCGATAAAACAAAACTCTACTTTCACCTCTGCTAATCCAATCTTTTTCAATCAAATGTTACCTTGTGGAAAGCTAGATTCTAGATCTAATTTTCAAAATTCCCAGAAGGTTTGAGACTTGAGAATGTTGTCGTTGTATCAACAGTAGAAGCCGTCAGTCGCTCGTCTCATCCATCAGTCATCATCTGCAGGCAGACTGCAGGGGTCAAAGGTTGCAGTGCCAAAGCAAAGGGCAAACGGTGTTCGGGTACATTTTGCGACACTGTCAGGCAGTCGTGGAGCACGTTTTCGCTCCCCGCCAAAATTATCCCAGCCGCAGAGCAGAATGTGTCAAAGAGTTTACAGTAACACTGCAAAACTCTCTGACATGTATGTAAAAATAGGCCTATTATTATCATTATTATTATTATTATTATTATTTTTGTTGTTGTTGTTGTTGTCGTCATTATTATTACTTGTGGCAAAAAT
>NW_004799262.1:22347-23777 GCF_000002075.1 Aplysia californica | reverse complement strand
ATCTTATCGTATCTTATTTTATCTTATCTCATCTTATCTCATCTTATCTGAAATACTTACACCAGTTAAAAGATAGTTTTGTGTCACGGTGATTTGGCTGGAGTGACAGATGGTGGTGGGGTCAGGACCAGCCCCCAGTGCCACTTGGGCAATCACAGCCAAAAGTGCAATAACTTTCATATCGATATCTGCAAAAAGAAATGTGTTAAGAAGCGATGGAATTAGGCCCAGAACAATTTTTGAGCATAGGGAGACATTGGTGTCATTTGTTAGGGTATTTTTTTGCTTTGCTTTCACAAAAAATACCCATCAATCTTGATTAGAAGTCAAGATGTGTGCGATTAAAGGAGGTTGGGTCACTTGGTTTCAGAGGTAAAATTAGCGAAAAAATGGCCGCCAAAGTGTGGTAACTTCAATTGCTTCAGAGTCCCTAAATACTGTAAAATATCACATATCTTGCTCCTTTTTTCAACGTTTTTCAGTAAAATGCATATGGAAATGTGTTTTATAAGGACATAAAATGTGCGAAGCAAAAAAAAAACCGATATAAATTGCCAAAACCTGTTAATTCAATTTCGGTATTTTGACGAGAGCCTGATTTTACCACGATGCCTCTCATATAATAAAGAAGCTGACGTATTTTTCTCTCCAAAAGCGCATCTACAGAAGAAAAACGATGACGGGGAAGTCCGAGTGTCTTGTCTACTACAACCCTGTTGGTGTTAAATCAGTGGTGTGTAAGAGGAGTTGATAGATAAAGAATAATTCGCTTATATTAGATTTCCTCTAAGAACGTTGTGATTAGGATTAGTCTATTAAATATATAGCTTTCTATTCTTGAAAACAGTTCCTCATGACATGGAGGATAACTATGGCAGTCCTTGACATGACTTTAAAGAGCTTCTTTTTGTTGACAGTTCATCCAAACTTACCAATTTGAGAAACTAAGAGAGAAATGCAAAAGTAGTTTTTGTTGGGGGGGGTTTTCATCGTGGACAAAGTGTTGTTTTTTTTCTTGATGGATGACTATAGGCGCAATAGATAAAATAAATCAATTCTTGTTTGTTTTTAAAGTACAAACGTAAATAATACATTAAACCCTTCGCGTCAAGTAAATTAAATTTTTATATTTCATACCGGACATATTATCATTTACTCGACAAATAAGATATTAATATCCAATAAAACATTAATTTATTATTTCGAAGTATTTTTTGTTGAGTAGTGCTTTTTTTATTCTTGAGAGAAAAAAAGGAGCAATTGTAAGAACAGCAAGTGATGTTCCACATTAAATCTTACCTCTGCTAAAATCTCAACGAAGGTTTCCTTGCAAAAGGACAATGCAGTTTGGCTTTATTAGACGATGTTTTTATAGGGAAAGGTGTCAGTCGATTCGTTACGTTTTTATGTAGGGGGGAGGGGGGGGGGGG
>NW_004799262.1:19441-22247 GCF_000002075.1 Aplysia californica | reverse complement strand
GGGGGGGGGGGGGGGGGGGGGTAGGAGGTGGCATTGCTCAAAAAGCTATTGTTAACTTAAGATATGAAAAGTACCTACAAAGGTAAGTGAAACTTTAGTTCGTCTCTATGCCTAGTTTTGTGGATTAGATTTCTTATGATATTTGTTATTTTTCCCAAAAATCTGGTACTAAGTTCAGTTTTTCTTGTGTAAATAGCCTAAAATTCGTTACCAGTTTTGTGTACGCACGGTGACCAGGCAAAATGTGTTTCAGGTTATCTGTATTTTTTAATTAGCAGTAAGACGCTGATAAAATGTTTAGATTAGAATAAGAAAAAAAAACAGTCACAAAGTACGCTCGTTGGGAAACAAATGTTTTGAATTGAAATGATAAGACTTTTTCCAAAGTATAATACTCTATTAGACGAATGTTCGTCAATCGTGGTGAGAAAGTGTTTGCATTGAAAACTGTTTAAGTTGGTCGTGTGAAAGAGACGGGGTTGTTTTTGTGGGGGGTTTTTTTGGGGGGGGGTTGTGTGGGGGGGGGGTTGTTTGTTGTTTGTTTGTTGTTTTTTTTTTGGGGGGGGGGTTATGAAAACGGAATTTAACAGAAAAGACGGTGGAGTTGGGTTTTTTTATTAATGACACAAAAATTATACGGAGAAAGTAGTGGTATTCTATTTATGAAGCAAAAAGTATGCAGAGAAGATTTTGGTCTTTTTATTCATGAAACAGAAGTTATACAGAGAAGGTGGTGTTTTGAAACTAGACTTTAGACAAATAAAAACCACGTAGAATGTCTAGAAACAATATCATTAGAACCAGAGATGAGCCCACGACAAAATTGGATGGATTAGGGTGTAAATAATATCAATTATTTCACAAACAAGGACATTAGTATCAAAATAATAAAAGAGATAATATAATTATGTTGGGGGGGGGGGGTTGCGTTGTTTTTTTGTTGTTTTTTTTTTTGCTTAGCTATCACTAAGTGTGTAAACTCACACCTGTCTTGATCGTAATGTCGTTCTAAACTGTAATGAATAAAGTAAGCAATTTCTGCATGAGATAAGAATTGTTATATTTCTCTGCTAACAAGTCAGTATTTGGGGCTGAACATTTGTGTCATGAAGCTGTGGAATCATGCGCTCGTCAATTTTGTGGAATATTATGGAGTTCTTTGTATAATCTAAAAGCCTGTCAATTTGTCTTGTATCTTTGCCATATAACTTAGATATACATCAAGATATTGGCGATTGAAGAAGGTGGGGGTCGCATGGTTTCAGAGTTAAAATTTGCTACAAAATGGCCGCCAAATTTGAGTTTTTCCGTACCTTGAGGGTCTGTGGAAACTGAAAATTTACATCTTTTATGTCTTTAATTAACATTTATTTTTCAGTAAAATCTATGCTTTCTTTAATGGGCATGAAAGGTGCTGAGCCAAAAAACTAAAATTTGATAAAAATTCCCTAATATGAGGAAAGTCAGTTTCTTGACTTTTCATTATTTGGACGAGCGCCTAATTTCACCACGTTGCCTCATATTTAATTAAACACATAATGTTAAGCATAAGTACATAACCAGAACTATATTGACTTCTCTCGTGTTCTTTAATCATACGTCTCATTCTCTATTTGTTTTTATGGCATGTGTTTTATGTGCCCATCTACACAATATGTTAGTGTTTTAGCGCCTATAAATGGCTGCTTGCACTGTATGCTTCCCAGGAAGTTGAGGTTGTTTCAGAATGCTCTCAGGTCTGCTATGGTAACTGTATAGATTGTGAAGCGCATCGAGCTTGTTGTTGAGCGGGGATTTGCATGTCTGAAAATGACATGCGTCAGTCTTATTTATCCAATTGCCACTAGTGCTTGCATTTCATATGACCACTGTTAAAAACAAATGTTTGAGCATCGCCTTTGCTTCCACCCTTATACCCACCCATCGGTTTAATAAGCGCAGTCAACCAATGCCACTCGTCATTGCCATATAACAACGATTTAAGGAACTCTCTTCTCGGCTGCCGGTACGATCAGGCATTGGTCAAACTAATCTCACACCTGTGGCCTCTGGCTACCAATGAAAGTTTCCGTGCTGGGGCGCCACTCGGGCACTTTCACTGGCACTCGTAAGATTTCAAACCGACACCACACTGACCATCTACATCGCTCACGGATCACATAGACGGGGTAACATTTACCCTCAAATTGCACCCCTACTCCCCTTCCTCGCCCGTTTAGAGTTAGAGCCGGCGGAACCAACCTTGCTAGTTTTGTTTCAAACCAATGCTGAGCAGGCAAAACATTTTCCGTCTCAGGAAGAGAAAACTCTTGGAAGGGAGCGGATTTTCCGCTCTGTTTCCACGTTGGACAGGCGTCCGTTTTATTCAGGTAATTAATGAAGAATATAGCATGGGGGGAACGGGGAGATTCCGTTACGACAGGTTTCCAAGGTTTCCGTTTTACACAGGTTTCCGTTAAGGCAGGTTCGACTGGATTTAGTAATTTGGTTACCAGGATGTGAAGTGTAGTAATACTGGGTGCCCGCTACGGATGGGATCAGCCGATCGGGCCCATCGCCCGACTCGATCGCCTTGATAACAAGCGTGTTTGTTTTCAGTTTCAAGCGATCGGCCCCATCCAGCCTTAGTGGGCACCCCTTATGATATGTGCAAAGGAGGAGGACCATTGATTGCCAATAAATTCTCTTCTCTTGTCAGTAATTTCCCGGAAGAGCCCATTGCCAATAAATATAGCACATGCATATATTGCTGTTCTTTACCAGCACAACAACGCCATATTGTCAAACGCAATCAACGACATTAGAT
>NW_004799262.1:8832-19341 GCF_000002075.1 Aplysia californica | reverse complement strand
CAAAAATCTGGTACTAAGTTCAGTTTTACATGTGTAAATAGCCTAAAATTCGTTACCAGTTTTGTGTACGCACGGTGACCAGGCAAAATTTGCTGTAGGTTATCTGTATTTTTTAATTAGCAGTAAGACGCTGATAAAATGTTTAGATTAGAATTTTTTTTTAAACAGTCACAAAGTATGCTCGTTGGGAAAAAAATGTTTTGAATTGAAATGATAAGACTTTTTCCAAAGTATAATACTCTATTAGACGAATGTACGTCAATCGTGGTGAGAAAGTGTTTGCATTGAAAACTGTTTAAGTTTGTCGTGTAAAAGAGACGATTTTTTGGTTGCTTTTTTAGGGGGGTTATGAAAAAGGAATTTAACAGAAAAGGCGGTGGAGTTGTTTTTTTATTAATGAAACAAAAATTATACGGAGAAAGTAGTGGTATTCTATTTATGAAGCAAAAAGTATGCAGAGAAGATTTTGGTCTTTTTATTCATGAAACAGAAGTTATACAGAGAAGGTGGTGTTTTGAAACTAGACTTTAGACAAATACAAACCACGTAGAATGTCTAGAAACAATATCATTAGAACCAGAGATGAGCCCACGACAAAATTGGATGGATTAGGGTGTAAATAATATCAATTATTTCACAAACAAGGACATTAGTATCAAAATAATAAAAGAGATAATATAATTATGTTGGGGGGGGGTTGCGTTTTTTTTTTTGGTTTTTTTTTGCTTAGCTATCACTAAGTGTGTAAACTCACACCTGTCTTGATCGTAATGTCGTTCTAAACTGTAATGAATAAAGTAAGCAATTTCTGCATGAGATAAGAATTGTTATATTTCTCTGCTAACAAGTCAGTATTTGGGGCTGAACATTTGTGTCATGAAGCTGTGGAATCATGCGCTCGTCAATTTTGTGGAACATTATGGAGTTCTTTGTATAATCTAAAAGCCTGTCAATTTGTCTTGTATCTTTGCCATATAACTTAGATATACATCAAGATATTGGCGATTGAAGAAGGTGGGGGTCGCATGGTTTCAGAGTTAAAATTTGCTACAAAATGGCCGCCAAATTTGAGTTTTTCCGTACCTTGAGGGTCTGTGGAAACTGAAAATTTACATCTTTTATGTCTTTAATTAACATTTATTTTTCAGTAAAATCTATGCTTTCTTTAATGGGCATGAAAGGTGCTGAGCCAAAAAACTAAAATTTGATAAAAATTCCCTAATATGAGGAAAGTCAGTTTCTTGACTTTTCATTATTTGGACGAGCGCCTAATTTCACCACGTTGCCTCATATTTAATTAAACACATAATGTTAAGCATAAGTACATAACCAGAACTATATTGACTTCTCTCGTGTTCTTTATTCATACGTCTCATTCTCTATTTGTTTTTATGGCATGTGTTTTATGTGCCCATCTACACAATATGTTAGTGTCTTAGCGCCTATAAATGGCTGCTTGCACTGTATGCTTCCCAGGAAGTTGAGGTTGTTTCAGAATGCTCTCAGGTCTGCTATGGTAACTGTATATATTGTGAAGCGCATCGAGCTTGTTGTTGAGCGGGGATTTGCATGTCTGACAATGACATAGTGAGCATCCCCTTTGCTTCCACCCTTATACCCACCCATCGGTTTAATAAGCGCAGTCAACCAATGCCACCCGTCATTGCCATATAACAACGATTTAAGGAACTCTCTTCTCGGCTGCCTGTACGATCAGGCATTGGTCAAACTAATCTCACACCTGTGGCCTCTGGCTACCAATGAAAGTTTCCGTGCTGGGGCGCCACTCGGGCACTTTCACTGGCACTCGTAAGATTTCAAACCGACACCACACTGACCATCTACATCGCTCACGGATCACATAGACGGGGTAACATTTACCCTCAAATTGCACCCCTACGCCCCTTCCTCGCCCGTTTAGAGTTAGAGCCGGCGGAACCAACCTTGCTAGTTTTGTTTCAAACCAATGCTGAGCAGGCAAAACATTTTCCGTCTCAGGAAGAGAAAACTCTTGGAAGGGAGCGGATTTTCCGCTCTGTTTCCACGTTGGACAGGCGTCCGTTTTATTAAGGTAATTAATGAAGAATATAGCATGGGGGGAACGGGGAGATTCCGTTACGACAGGTTTCCAAGGTTTCCGTTTTACACAGGTTTCCGTTAAGGCAGGTTCGACTGGATTTAGTAATTTGGTTACCAGGATGTGAAGTGTAGTAATACTGGGTGCCCGCTACGGATGGGATCAGCCGATCGGGCCCATCGCCCGACTCGATCGCCTTGATAACAAGCGTGTTTGTTTTCAGTTTCAAGCGATCGGCCCCATCCAGCCTTAGTGGGCACCCCTTATGATATGTGCAAAGGAGGAGGACCATTGATTGCCAATAAATTCTCTTCTCTTGTCAGTAATTTCCCGGAAGAGCCCATTGCCAATAAATATAGCACATGCATATATTGCTGTTCTTTACCAGCACAACAACGCCATATTGTCAAACGCAATCAACGACATTAGATAAACAAAACTGTCGGACACAAATACCTTGAAAAAGAACAAGTACAAAAGGAAGTGGACAGCACACACAGTGTGGTCCCCTAATGGTCGTTGAAAAAAGGTGTGGTCTATGTGCTCAGTGACAACTTTTTAAGTTTTTAAGAAAGCGAGACAATATCCTTCTACACCCCCCCCCCCCCCACCCTTTTTTTTAGATTCCAAAGGTCCCGTTGTTACAAACTTTTCTTGCCTTTACACATTAAACAGAAACACCCAGTATAAATTTGAATGGTCTTTTTTACCAATATCATGAGACCAAAAACAGTTGTGCACCAGAAGATTCAACCCCAAGGAGTTTGGCGCCTGAAAAGTTAGCAATCAACGTATAAACAACTTTGGGAACACAACAAGATCATTATATTTTTTTAAGATAATATCAGACATTAGGAGTCAATGAATCAAGTTATTACATTATGTCAACAACAGGAACATTACATTCTTGTTTGTTAAATATACTTGGACATTTCCTTCTTCTATGGTACTTTTTTGAACGGGCCAGGAGGAGTGTTGTGCGAAAAAAAATAAGAACAAGAATGAAATGAGGTACCTTGAAGGTGTGTCGAGAAATTTCCTATGCAAGCCTCATAACTGCCTCAGCTTGGAAAATAATGACGAGATACCTTTATCATAAAAATGTTGGCATAACACATTAACGAAAAAATGCCTTTGTAACTCATTTTGATGGCTTCAGACATTAATTTTAATGCCTGAATGTATAAAGACAATGAAAGTTAGAAAGAATATAAACTTTATTTTAAATTACATGATGTATTTTCTATTTTCAGTCAATAAACTATAACTCTTTTTATTATATAAAATACGATTCCTTTCTCAGCTATCAATGCACAAAATAACTGAAATAAAAATGGAATTGATTTATAATAACTCTTAAAACTATTATGCTCTGCTTTCGTTGATAACCGAAACGCCCAGGAGACCACAGTCGCTTACCGAGTCACGGTAAGCAGTTAAATCACGCAGGTCAAGTCTCAAATTGCCCAAGTGCAGTAACTTTGTCGAAAGGAAATGTCTCCACAAAACCCTTAACATCACAAGACGAGACAGGCAGAGAAATGAAGAAGTAAGAGCAGCTATCGACACTGAGTCCTGCCTGCATTACATAGAAAGACAAAGAACAAAGCATTATATTTTCTTTATAAACCAGGAGAAGGCTTTTGACATTGTAAACCATGCAAAACTCTGGAAGACACTCGTAAAGTATGGCGTCAGAGGACAAATGGTAGATAATATCAGAGCTCTATATACCAACAGCAGAAACTCAGTAAGAAAGAAGGAAAGCAATACAGACTGGTTCAAAGTAAGATCTGGAGTACGACAGAGAAGCGTTCTATCCCCCCTCCTGTTTATAATAGTTATGGAAACAATAATGCAAACCAAAGCCCAGATAGCCTTTAAAAATCTTCTATTCGCAGACGACCAATGTCTTATCAGCCCAAACCAACAAAGCCTCCAAAAGCACAGTACCGAACTGAACAAAAGCTGCGAAAATTTAACATGAAAATAAGCCCAGCAAAAACAGAAGTTATGAAAGTGAGCCGAAACCATAGTCAATAGTGACCAACTGAAACAGGTGAAGGAATCTAAATATCTTGGCAGCACTTTTTTTCCGAAATCAGGTCCATAGACAGAGGAAAAAAGACATGCGAATTCAAAAAGCCAACGCTGTCACCTACAAGCTCGCACCCTTCCTATCTCACCCAAACATCTCCATGGACACAAAGAGAGAGCTTATCACATCAATATTCATACCAACATTATGCTAACAGTGGTAGACTTGAACATTAAGTAAAACCCATGATAAAATCACTTCAGGCGAAAGGAAATGTCTCCACAAAACCCTTAACATCACAAGACGAGACAGGCAGAGAAATGAAGAAGTAAGAGCAGCTATCGACACTGAGTACTGCCTGCATTACATAGAAAGACAAAGAACAAAATTGTGTGGTCACCCGCGTTACGTATGTCACCTGGCCAGCCAGCATCGAGAGCCTACAACACCAAGCACTCAGGCTATAAAGGAAGAGGAAGGCCACTCAAAAGGTGGATCGAGGGTGTCAAGGAAACCCTGAGAAAACATAATATCACACTTGAAAGAGCCGCAGAGCTGGCCTACCGTAGAAAACTGCATCTTCTCTCGACGCGTAACGGCAATAGAGGATGAAAAAGTAAAAAAGTAAAGTATATTTTTAAAATCTGGTTACATACCATCATTCTACATAATAATCTAAATTTCAGATTCATAGGTACGAGCATAAAGAAATAAAATCTTGTGCTTCTCCTGTAAGATTGGACTCCCGGAACTTAACGCTGTTGAATCATGCGGTTAACGAATATACTGATTCTTGTGCTTCATAATTCTCTGCTGACTGGGGTGATTCACGTGACCCTACCAGCGTGTGAGGTGTAGCGGTTCAGCTATTAACCTTTGCTCACAAACAATGTGGAAAGTTGTATCCCACTCAACCCTGATTACTGCCTTCACCTGTAGATTCAAAGAAGCCTGCCCCATAACTGATCGTAACTGGGTGTATGCATGTTTCAGTCAAAATCTTTCAACAAGATCCCCATACTGTGTCCTTCAGTTCTTCGGCCTACCTAGAGGCTTGCGGCGCTTGAACTTTGCAGCAAATTGCCACCTGGCGCGTACTCGTTTCTTCCCATGACATACTGGCCTCCCAATCTGAGCGTACGCGAATGTAATTTTGTTATTGTTGTTAAAACCTCAATTGCATTTTTAACAGGTGAGTTTTTCTGAAATTGCTAAGTCACCAATTGTTTTGAGATGACGATAGCAATGTCAATTAATCCAAACAAATTTTTTTTTTCGAATTTACCAAAAAATAATATATGTAAATTTTTAACGAGTTAAAAACACAAGGTGTTTGCTATAAAAGAGACACCACTGCCGACCATAGACATCAAATCTCCTACAGCAGTTTCTTCGCTCAGCTTCAAGATCCTTTAGTAAGTAATACAAACCTATGTTAATATATAAACGCTTTTGTTTTATAAGAATATTGACTAAAACATGCATATTACTTCTTTATCAGTTATTAATGGTGGTAACAATTAACATACTTGTCAGTTTGTATTTGAAACGAATCGTATCAGTGGTGCCGTTTGTTGTTTTTTACTTGGTCTCTCTCAGTGTGGAGATTCGTCAAGAGCTTCTTCATGACATGTCACCGTGTGTGGCGTGTTGGTTTGACCAATGAGTCCGTGGTCTACAGGAAGTGGATAAGAAGCCTGACGTTGATTGACTTGTAGCGAATTCGAGCGGAATACTTGACAACATGTTCACAATTCCACTCAAATGATAATTTGGGTGTGATCGTTTAAGGGACGAAAGTGTGGCGATTCATCGTATAAATTTGGTAGTCACAATTTATCCCGTCCGAAAGAAAGAAAAAAACAAATCAACTTTCATACAGTAGTAGACGAGCTTTATAAAATCTCAATCTCTTCGCTCTGTGTACAGTTTTGTGGGACAATGTAGTTATAAATTTTTAACAACAACTACTCAGAGATTGTGTTCTATGAGGGCTGGTCTTCTTATATGTTTCATTTTCTAAAGTTTAATAAACCTTCCGATTTTGTTTTGAAAGATGAATTTATAAAATCTAATATTCTATGGATACTGGTAAAATCACAATCGTTTCCAAGCCATTTTGTTAATTAAAAGAGTAATTTGATTGCATCTGCTTTCCAAAGGCATCATGAACGTCCTTGCTGTTCTCTGTGTCTTCGCCCCTCTGGTGATGAGCCAGCAGGTTTCTGATCCCACCAAAGTTTGCCTGCCAAATCAGCTCTCTGGCCTGGCTATCAACCTCATCGATGAAGTAAGTTTGACAGAAACAATTTGGAAATATTCAAAAGGACGGGAAATCTGACATTCCCCCTTCACAAATGCAGAATAAATTACGACATCTTTAACACCATAAGATTAAGATAAGTCTTTTTTCTACATTCAAGTAATAAACAGCTAGTTTGTTTCAAAGTTGGTAATGGTAACACCATACCAAAATTAAGTTTTGAAAAAAAAATCCCTGAATAGCTGAATTGAATCAATTATCTTAAAATTCTAGCTCTTTAGTTTTTAATCTTTGGTTTGCAAATACTTTTGTGAACAAATTCAGTTTCATAGTTTTGATGGAACGTTTTTTACTTGTTGTTATTGTTTGTGGGGGGGGGGGTTTGTGGGGGGGGTTGTGTTTTGTTTTATGTTGTTTTGTAAAACTGACAAATTATGGAAACAGTTCTACAACTCTTGAATATTCAAGCTGTCAGCAACAGTAGGTGAAACAGAGGTGGCACACCACTCGCCTATTAACGTCTTAAGGTTGTCTGTTTAGGAATGTTTTTTCCTTCTGTTTTGCGACCATGTTGTGCTTGAAACTCTCCTCAATTCTCGAAGTTGTTTTTCTTTTTCAAACAAACGTTTTATTTAAATCTACTAGATAATCTATTGTATCCGACAGAACAAAGTTTTGTGTTATTCTCTGTCTCCTCTTTCTCCCCCATTAAAATGAGAATATAACAAATTTGTCTGTTGTTGTCTTATCCTGTCGTCATCTGATTTCCCCAGCGACCGGCCAACTTCTCGATGGACTTCGGTCTGCAAAAGGTTGCTGCTCAGAACGACACAAACCGATACGTCATTGACCTTGCTAAAGTAAGTAGACACTAAAACACTGACAGCTTTTTACTTCTTATTCATTATAGTACCCTACCTAAAAAAAACCTAAAACCCATAAAGCAATTTACCTTAGTAAAAAGTAATAGATAAAGAGAGCAAGGAAAGGAATAATCAAAGACATCAGTTGTAAATTTTAAAGCAGAAATAAGGAGTTGAAGGATAATACCCCTTTGTCTTACTACTGAATAATAAAATAATGATATTTTGATGTTTCTCTTCTTCATTTTATTTCATAAGAGTGTCAGGGCACTTGCAACACAATAAGGTCATATAAGTGCCGAAGATTATAGGAGTAACAAACATAAAAAAGAAGGAGAGGAGATAAAGATGATCGATATTTGATAGGAAAGAAGGAGCAAACCACACCAGAGAACCCGCCAACCACCCACTCTTTTCTTCTAAATAATATTATCATTAGGTTTTTGTTCTATGGTTAACCCTCAAATGTTTTTTCTTTTGGATTTCGGCCATCGGTGGTCGGTCGGTTGCGCCTGGTAATTTTCACAATAATCTGCCTTATTTGGTATAAAAATGCGTGTTTTCAAAATGGTAATACTTTCTTTGATGAATGAAACAAAACCTATTAAAAAAGAATGCCTTTTTTTCTAACTACAACGTCAAGCGAAATATACATAGCGCTTATCTTCCTTTCGGTCTGCCATTTTGAATTCCTTAAACATTGCCGCTTATACTGTCCAGAGAAAAACGCAAATATTGGCTTCAGAATACAGATCTGACGAAGAAATTGCAAACGTTTCAAGTGATGAGAAGCTTTGGGATGATGAAGAACCCCCTGAGTCTATTGAAGATGACCCTCAATAATGTATTTATAGAGGTACTTTAACGTGCGCAACTTGCACATGGGTCCTCCCAGATTTTTTACAAGGTGTAGGTCTTTCCTACCAGAAGATCAGGAGTGTGGCTGAAAGAGAGCAGTAAGGAGCCAAGGAGTAGCAGTAGCAAGGCTGCAGAAAGAGTCAGGAGCCCAGAAAAGGGCGCAAAGAAGGTGAAAGTTTGGGGGCAAAAAGTGGAAACGAAAGCAGACGACGGGACATTGCTAGAGAGCAGGAAAAGAGGTGAAAGGAGACAATTTTGGAGAAGAAAATGTTTCGGTCGCTACTCGGATTCGAACCCGGGACCTTTGAATGAGAGACCAAAAACCTTAACCTCTAGGCCATGAGAGCCCCCTGGTAAGCTTTAAATTCATAATTATTTAATTTCATGCACACTGTACTGATGTCTAATTCAGCTTACATATCAAAACTGCTATTTTCTTACATAGACTTACATGTGTATGAGAGGGTGAGGTAGCGGAGCAGTTAGTGCGCTCGTCTCCGAAGTGGAAAGTTTGGGTTCGAGCCTCGATTCGGACACGGATTATTTTCACCCCCTCCTGACCACCCAGCCGTAATGGGTACCTGACTTCGAGTTGGGGAAGTAAAGGCGCCATGGAAAGAAACTGGCCACCCTACCACAATATGCCAAAGGCCCAGGAAGCTGTCTCACTAACAATGCAATCCCCAATGTGCGGATCGGATGCGGGAAAAACTTTATAAAATATTATAATTTATATAAGCTTAGTTGAAAAGGCACTAACATAATACATTATCACACGCATATGCATAGACAATTCTTATAATAACACAACTGACACTTTCATGCACATGCACGCTACAACTCACCTTCCTACAGGCGTGTTCCGGAGAATGTTTCTCTAGAATAGTATTATTACTAAAGACTACGCTTTGTGTATTTCTATCTCCCACAGAACCAAGGCTACGCCTTCGATGCTCAAGACACCTGCACGAAATTCCCCCTGGGACTCTTCTCAAGGTGGTTCCAGTGTCTCCCCAGTGAGTTGTCGCACTTTTTTTTGTTGGACGTTTTCTTTGCGGACTATGCAATGATCTAAGATGAGATTTGCTCCAAAGTCTGTTTGGCATAAAATGGATATACTGCTGACTAACTCACGTTTGGATAAATGGAGATATGGTTATAATAATGGTAATAATATCATATACGTGGGTATATTATAATGGATAGACATAGGTAATACTATATTTTAGGAGTGCCGCGTTTTCAGGGGAAAGAGCGTGAGAGAAAGAGAAAAAGAGAGAAAGAGAGAGAGACAAAAAGAGATTAAGCGGGAGCGAGAGAGATGGAGAGAGAGACAAAAAGAGAGTGATCGAGAGCAAGAGAGAGAGGGGAGAGAGAGGGAGAGAGAGTGAAAGAGAGAGGGAGGAGATAGAGAAAGCAAAAGAGTAAAAGAAAAAGAAAGAAAAAAGAGAACGTAAAAGATACAGAGTACGAAGAAAATAAAAGAAGAGCATGAGGTTTCCAACTGATGCCAACGTAATTACCATGCGTGTTCTTCCTATCTCCAGGTGCCGCCGTGTTCCAGACCCAAATCGAGGCTGGTTTGGGCTCTGTCAGTTACATCGCTGACCTATACGAGATTAATGTCGGCGCTAACGTCTCCGCAGGGATCTTGTTGAGCAGGGAGAGCACTTACAGCCTGCCTCTTCTCAGGAGAGACTTTTGTGAGTTGGAACTAGAGTGATTTAATAATAGATAATAGATAGCATTTGTATAGCGCAAATCCTTGCTCAACAACAAGCTCTATGCGCTTCGCAATCTATTTGAAGTTGGTGTGTAACAAGTTAGTGACAACATTCTACAATATTAATGCTAAGATAGATTTCGTTTTGACACACCTAGTTTACGCTGCCAGCAGTAGGCAACGGGAAATCATTGAATTTCAATGACTAAGGCTAGTAAGTCAAGTAAGTAAGTAAAGTAGTAGTAGTAGTAGTAGTAGTAGTAGTAGTAGTAGTAGTAGTAGTAGTAGTATAGTTGCCATTCCCTTTTTTAACTGCACCTGCAAACGTTCTCCAAGCCACCTACACCACGGGCAACAATGTAACGATGGACACGTCTCGTTTTGTCTCTGTTTCAGTCAACGGTGAGCAAAGGCTGACCCTCTTCGCCAACCCCAAACTGGGAGTGAGCGACCCAACAATCTTCAACGTTCCAGCCAACTGCTAATTCTTATACTCTTGTCACAGGTCGACTCTCCAGATACCATAGTGGCATAAGATTAGATGCATGAAATAAAGAAAAGAATAACTACTGTAAAATTTGTTCTTGTTTTTTATTTATTGTTTTATTTATTATATTTATTTTGTCTCCGAAATGTCGTCGGGTGTTTATATAGAAACAGGGGCTGAGAGAGAGAGAGAGAGAGAAA
>NW_004799262.1:4825-7935 GCF_000002075.1 Aplysia californica | reverse complement strand
TTTATCGTTTTCTCTTCCTCTCTCTCTCTCTCTCTCTCTCTCTCTCTCTCTCTCTCTCTCTCTCTCTCTCTCTCTCTCTCTCTCATATGACCTTATTGTGTTGCAAGTGCCATAAAACTCTTACTAAAAAAAAAAATCTCTCTCTCTCTCTCTCTCTCTCTCTCTCTCTCTTTCTCTCACACTCATATACAGTGGCGTCCAAGAGAAACTTGAAACTGTAAACTCCCAACCATCGTTTTTAAAGCTATGAATTATCCACTCATGCAGAATACCAATTTTAAGCTAAATCAATTCTGCGTCAACTGACATATTACTTTTCCATCTATGTTACGAGACCCCGAGATATGGTCATTCAAAATTGACCTAAAAGTCAGGCTTGTCAAAAATGTGCGGAATTAAAGAAAAGTATAATTTATTTTCTTCACGCGTGTATATGATTTTTGTTGGTGGTGTAAGGAATGTGGATTTTTACGGATTTTTTGCAAACTTGAATGCTACCTCAGGAAAAAAATAATTTAAAATTCTCTAATTCGTTTAGGAAAAAAACAACAAACAATTATTTAGATTTAATGTATCCCTCCGAGCATAGGTTGGTCCTGGCCGACAGGATCTAACCTGTTTACTAAGTGATCGAAATTGTGGCCATGGAAGGCCTAAAACGTAGCCACATAGATTATCAATTGTGTCATGTCGCGGTGGAATCAGGTGCTCGTCAATTTTAGGCCATATAAGGTTATTGGTATCATCTTAAAGCCTGTCCATTTGCCTTGATTTTGATGGAAAAAATATCCCTTTATCTTAGATACAAGCCAAGATGTTGGCAATTGAAGGAGGTGGGGGTTGCCTAGTTTCAGAGGTAAAATTAGCGAGAAAATAAACGTCAAAGTTGAGTTGTTTCCTTAGCTAAAGAGTCTGTAGAAACCGAAAAATGTACATCTTTTATGCCTTCAATCAACGTTTGTCAGTAAAATCCACACTGAAATGGGTTTTTTAATGAGCATGAAATGTGTTTAGCCAAAGAAAAAAACTTTGATAAAAATTCCTATACCTGCGGAAAAATACCCGTTTCTTGACTTTCATAACTTTCACGAACACCGGATTTCATCACGCTGTCTCACAATTGTGGACTGACGGTGTAAATCAGAGGTCCCAGGACTTACGCAAACTTAGTGTGTAAAAAGGCTTAACGAACCCACACAATAATATTTTACTCGAAAACAGATTTGTGATGTTCTTCATTAGCGCTACTGCAACCTGTATCTAAGTCTAGAAATCTAAAGGAACATCACAAGACACTATGATTAGAAATAGGTACGACTTTCTGCTTATAACGGTCTGGGCTATTTGAGTTTTGGTATGTGTTTTATGGTACTTGCAACACAATTAGATCTCGTAGGTGCCGACTATTACTATTAGAGGCGGTAGTTATTATATTAGGGAGTAACAAAGAGGAACAAGAAAACTATAGAGATAATTGGTCGCTTTTAAGGACAAGCAGGCTAACCCAGATTTCGGGGTTTTCCAGAAATCTTGACCTACACCAAAAGTGGCCATTGCCCTACCTATAGGTGAAGTTTGGTTCCTTTGGTATGTATGTTTGTTTGGTTATAGAGAAAACTCTCCTTGTCTTTTAAAGAAACTGAACAAGGGGCAAGAACTTTACCTTCGATTTTCTCAAAACAGCATTTTTCGGGATGCTTCCCTATGCTTAAAAGCGACCAATTGCGACAGATGTTTGATAGGAAAGAAAGAACAAATCATACCAGAGCGCCCGCCAACAACCAAATCACCCCAATGCACAAACTCGGATTTTCCCTAAACATAAGCAATTCCCCTGTGATTAGCAATAGCTATTTGGAGACAATCACAACAAAAAGCCAAAATAATTGGTCAAATCGTTTATTCAAAGCAACTGAAAATCAGGCAATTTCTGACGTAAGGTAATTCATTTCTTAAAGCCTATCCAACGACGGGTGTGTCCTGGCAATTCTTTGGGATGTTGAAGACTGAGGGGTCAGCCACTGAAGTCACAGGGTCACTCAAGAGTTTGATGATGTTACCTTGTGGCGCTGGAGAGTGGAAGTGAGAGATGTGAGAGAGATAAGATAAGATAAGATAAGATAAGATAGTACTTTATTATCCCAGAGAGAAATTTTCCTTGGCTGTAAGATGAGAGAGAGAGAGAGTGAGAGAGAGAGAGTGAGAGAGAGTGGAAGTGAGAGATGTGTGTGTGTGAGAGAGAGAGAGAGAGAGAGTGAGAGAGAGAGAGAGAGAGAGAGAGAGAGAGAGAGAGTGAGTGAGAGAGAGAGAGAGAGTGGAAGTGAGAGATGTGTGTGTGTGTGTAAAAGAGAGTGAGAGAGAGGGAGTGAAATGTGTGAGAGAGAGAGTGAGAGAGAGTGAGAGAGAGTGAGAGAGAGTGAGAGAGATGTGTATGAGAGAGAGAGAGAGGGTGATTGAGAGAGATGTGTATGAGAGAGAGAGAGTGAGAGAGAGTGAGAGAGAGTGAGTCAGAGTGAGAGAGAGTGAGTGAGAGAGGGAGAGAGAGAATGAGAGAGAAAGTGAGAGTTAGTGAGAGAGAGAGAGAGAGAGAGAGAGAGAGAGAGATGTGTTTGAGAGAGACAGTGAGAGAGTGAGAGAGAGAGAGTGAGAGAGAGTGAGAGAGATGTGAGAGAGAGAGAGTGAGAGAGAGAGTGAGAGAGAGTGAGAGTGAGTGAGAGAGTGAGAGAGTGAGAGAGAGTGAGATAGATGTGACACAGAGAGAGAGAGTGAGAGAGAGTGAGTGAGAGAGAGTAGTGAGAGAGAGTGAGAGAGAGAAAGAGAGGATGAGAGAGAGTGAGAGAGAGTGAGAAAAAGTGGGATAGAGTGAGAGAAAGTGAAAGTGAGAGAGATAGAAAGAGAGAGAGCGAGGGAGACCGAGAGAGAGTGAGAGTGGACGTGAGATATGCTCGATAACAGCAACCTGTCTGTTGAGGGTCTGTGCCGTTTTACACGATGCAAACGTAATAGCTTATGTCTTTGTAGTCAATCTATCTGTCTTTCCATTATCTATCTAATATATATAAATATATATTATATATATATATATAAAAATAAACATATTATATATAATA
>NW_004799262.1:0-4131 GCF_000002075.1 Aplysia californica | reverse complement strand
TCTCTCTCTCTCTCTCTCTCTCTCTCACACACACACACACACACACACACACACACACACACACTCACACACACACACAAACACACACACGCGCGCGCGCGCGCTCAACAACGACAGCAAAAAAACAATACTGGTTGTTTTAAAAAAAAAAAAAAACAACCCTAAAACATGTCTATGTCATGACAGTCGGAAGGTGTCAATACTACTCACAGTAATCTTTTTCGATGAGCGGGTAGGAACCGACACCAGGTTCAGTGAATACGAGGGCACCGATTCTGTCAACACCTCCAACGGCGATCTTGAAGCGGTTCAAGGTTACATGAGACTCGATGCCAAACGTAAGAGAGTTCAGGAACCGGGCGTTAGCTGGGTGGTCAAAATGAAAATCATGAGTCAGTCGATCTTTTAAAAGACATTGGCATCAGTTGTACAACTCATTTTGTGTACATACTTTAGATAGATAGATAGATAGATAGATAGATAGATAGATAGATAGATAGATAGATAGACAGATAGAATAGATACAGAGATAGAATAGATGATGATTACTATGCTAATGAAGCAGTGAAAACTGTTTCCGCATCCGATCCGGACATTGGAGATTGCCTTGTTAGTGAGACAACATCCCGGGCCTTCGGCACGCCGCCTTTACCTCCCCAACTCGAAGTCAGGTACCCATTACTGCTGGGTGGGCAGGAGGGTGCCTAAAAAAAATCAGTGTCCGAACCGAGGCTCGAACCCGGACTTTTTGCTACGGAGACAAGCGCACTAAGCGCCACGCCACAGCACCCTCAACAACAAGTACAAGAACAAGAACAAGAACAAGAACAAGAACAAAAACAAGATCACCTGGAAGACACTTCAAGTAAACCTCTGATGGTAGCGACTTGCGAACTGTGCAGGCGCCAGCAGGGGTAATAACGTATGTCTTCGACTGTAAAAGACCAAGGAGAGAAAATCCATGAGGAATTTTTGAATGTAGGTGCTTTACCCACCCATTGACACAATTTACATCATCTAGTACGAGAGCTTTGACTTTGCTGCCTTCCGGGGCCAATCGAAGCTGGGAAGGGTACAATCTTCCAGCAGAAAGACCATGATACTTGATACAGTTTCCTCCACACAAAAACTAAACTGGGGTCTCTTCATATGATAGATAGATAGATAGATAGATAGATAGATAGATAGATAGATAGATAGATAGATAGATAGATAGATAGATAGATAGATAGATAGATTGATAGATAGATAAATAGTTAGATACCTACCGCTGCAATGTCGACAACTCTTCTGCCTCCAGCTGAAGGAAGAACGGCTACTTTTTGGGCAGTGAAGTCTGACACCAACGTGTCCTTGTCCTATGGAGACAAACGTTTGTCAGAAATCATACATCAGTACACTTAAAGGGAATAAGGGCTACAAGAATCAAAAATGACGTATATGTATATGTATATGTATATATATATATATATATATATATATATATATATATATATATATATATGAAAATATGGGTATACATATAATGTATACGGTATAGGTTTAACGCCCCTATCAACACTATTAGGTTATTTAAGAGGCGGGGCCTCCGGGTTTAACGTCCATCTCCGAAAGCACGCAGCCATAAATGGGAAATTCGTGTAAAGTGCCTTTCCCGAGGACACGACGTCGGACCGACCTGAGGCTCGAAACCCCGAACCCGCAATCTCATGATTACGAGTCAGGTAGCCTAACCACTAGGCTACAGATGCCACCTATAATATGTATGTATATGTGTATATGTGTGGAAGAAGAAAAAGAAGAAGAAGAAGAAGAAGAAGAAGAAGAAGACGAAGAAGAAGAAGAAGAAGAAGAAGAAGAAGAAGAAGAAGAAGAAGAAGAAGAGGAAGAAGAAGAAGAAGAAGAAGAAGAAGAAGAAGAAGAAGAAGAATCATTGTAAATTTAGGCCAAGAGCCATCGTATTTCCTTCATGTAGAGAATTCTGAAACGTGTTTCCGTGTTCTGTTGTTGAAATTAATATTTTGTTTGTTGGGTCAAAAATACATGTTTGCAGGAGATTTAGGGCACGTGCAACGAATCAAGATTATGTATATCAATATTAGAAGTGTTACTAGTCAGTATCTCACGGATAATAAAGGAGGAGAGACAAGGATGATACATGTATGATGGGGAAATATAAAGCAATATAAAAAAAACAGAGCACCAGCCGTCAAATCACTACAAAAGACTTATAAATCTGATCTGATTTGTTTTTGTTGGGGGTTTTTTTCGTTTCTTTGGTCAGCTTTACTTCTCTTTTCATATTGAATTTTACATAGAGTAACATAAATTAAATTTTTATGTATGCCAGCATGTGTTATACGGTCCTGTACAGCCAAGAAAAATTTCCCTCTGGGATAATAAAGTATTATCTTATCTTATCTTAACTTGTATCTTTTTTTATCTTATCTTATCTAACCTTAATGTATCTTTTCTTATCTTATCTTATCGTATCGTATCATATCTTATCTTATCGTATCTAATCGTATCTTATCATATATTATCGAATCTTATCGTATCTTATTTTATCTTATCTCATCTTATCTGAAATACTTACACCAGTTAAAAGATAGTTTTGTGTCACGGTGATTTGGCTGGAGTGACAGATGGTGGTGGGGTCAGGACCAGCCCCCAGTGACACGTGGGCAATCACCGCCAAAAGTGCAATAACTTTCATATCGATATCTGCAGAAAGAAATGTGTTAAGACGCGGTGGAATTAAGCCCTTGACAATTTTTTAGCATGTGGAGACATTGGTGTCATATGATTGTTTATTTATTTGCCTTGCTTTAACTGAAAAAAAATACCAACCAATCTTAAATAGCAGTCAAGATATGCGATTGAAGGAGGAAGGGTCACTGGGCTTCAGTGATTAAGTTAGCGAGAAAATGACCGTCAAAGTTTGGTAACTTCAATTGCGTCAGAGCCTTGAAAAACACTTTTTTTTTAAAATCACTTACTTTTGCTCCTATAATCAACGTTTTCAGTAAAATCACATGGAAATTTGTTTTATAAGGATATAAATTGCCAAACTGGCGGAACAATGCGTGTTAATTCGATTTCGATATTTTGAGGAGAGCCTTATTTCACCACGATGCCTCACAAATAATAAACAAGCTGACGTATTTTTTTTCTCCATTAGCGCATCTACAGAAGAAAAACGATGACCATGAAGTCCGAGCGCTGTTGGTGTTAAATCAGTGGTGTGTACCAGGAGTTGATAGATAAAGAATAATTCTCTTACATTAAACTTCCTCTAAGAACGTTGCGATTAAGATTAGTCTATTAAATATATAGTTTTCTATTCTTGAACACAGTTCCTCGTGACCTGGAGGATAACTATCGTTGTCCTTGACACGACTTTAAAGAGCTTCTTTTTGTTGACAGTTTTGAGAAAGGAAGAGAGAAATGCAAACTTTACTTTTTCTTTTCATCGGAGACAACGTTTTTTCATGATGGATGACTATGGGCGCAATAGATAAAATAAATCAATTCTCGTTTGTTTTTTGAAGTACAAACGTAAATAATACTTTAAACCCTTCGCGTCAAAAAAAACATTTACATTTGATATCGGACTTTTTATTATACACTCGACAAATAAGATATTAGTATCCTATAACACATTAATTTATCATTTCAAAGTAATTTTCAGTTGAGTTGTGCATTTTTTTAAATCTGTTTATTCTTGAGAGAAAAAAGGAGCATTGTAAGAACAGCATGGGATGTTCGACATTAAATCTTACCTCTGCTGGAATCTCAACCAAGGTTTCCTTGCAAAAGGATAATGCAGATGCAGTTTGGCTTCATTAAACGATGTTTTTATAGAGAAGGGTGTCAGTCGATTCTTTACTTTTTTATGTAGGGGAGAGGGTGGGGGTAGGAGGTGGCATGGCTCAAAAAGAAATTGTTAAGATCTGAAAAGCACCTACAAAGGTAAGTGAAACTTTAGTTCGTCTCTATGCCTAGTTTTGTGGATTAGATTTCTTATGATGTTTGTTATTTTTCCCAAAAATCTGGTACTAAGTTCAGTTTTACATGTGTAAATAGCCTAAAATTCGTTACCAGTTTTGTGTACGCACGGTGACCAGGCAA
>NW_004799261.1:18233-21622 GCF_000002075.1 Aplysia californica | reverse complement strand
AAAATGTGTAATATATTATGTATGCATTCAGTAAGGACACACCACAATCCAAAAGGCTTTCTGTTTATTATGTTAATGGCAGACAATAAACCTTGTTCGCCTTGACACGACATTTACAGCCACAAAACTGAGCCAGAAATAGACGTGAAAGACGTGGAAAATAAAATATTGCGTGCATCGGAGTGCTGTAAAATTAACATCTGTGGCCTCAGGGAGACTTTCGGTAGTATTTTTTGTGACCACAATTACTACAAATTATCATTACTACACATACACATTTTGCATAATTAATCTTCTTACACACCGCGCGTAGTCAGTTGGTGGTTGGTATGTGTTCTGGGTGGTTGATTTACTCCTTTTGCTATCAAACATCTATTGCGCTCATAATTAAGACCGTATGCAGCTGCTGCGAGCACCGTACAAAATCTTGATAATCTAAAACTACAACTAAAACATTCTATCGTTCTTATCTTTCTTCTCTTTTTTGGGGTGTTTGTTACTCTCTTGTAGCACCTCTGATCTTTGGTACATTATATATGACCTATATGTGTTGCAAATGCCGTGAAATGCTTACTAAAACGATAGTCTTACTTCACACTTTTTTTAAATCTGACTTTGCATCTCTAAATACACGTTTTTACTACGCATTTTATTCAGGATTACTACGTCTGTCATCATCATCATCCGGTGCCAGATCTGAGACAGAGATCGGCGATCATGGTTCTCCATTCATTCCTTTGCTCGGAAGCTCTAAAAAAAAGCTACGTTTTCCTGATCTGTCCTTGTAACCCATTTTTTAGGTTCCCTAAGTATGTTGTTCTGGGCCTACCTCTGCCTCGTTTACCCTCAATTTTGCCAGTGAGAGCTAGATGTTCAAGACCCTTATGTCTATTCAAGTGTCCCAAAAACTGCATTTGCCGTTTCCTGATTGTTTTTAACTTTGAGCGTCCCACGTGGGCTTCATCGAGTGCTACCTCATTTGATTTCTTTTCCTTCAATGAAATAAAAATGGTGAAATGGTATGAGTTTAACGCCCCTATCAACACTATAAAGTTATTTAAGAGGCGGTTCCTTCCATGATACTTTTAGCAGGAAACCACGTCTGTACAGTCAAAAATTCAGGGCCCAACTTATCCTCTTTATCGGGTGAATCAATGTCACCCACACTTTCACAGCAGTTTGTATCAATTTTTCTTTAACTTAAGCATTATTCCACTAACTATTGATGCTAGATTAAAAAAACCTTTCTTCACAGATTCATATAAAATACTATAAATCTCCGTCATGCGTAAAATTGGATTGTTCACAGCACTTGCCGCTTCTCACACACATTTTGCCTACAATATATGGCCTTCGTCACAGCTCACCTATAACACTTTTTAATGGCAAAACTTGTTACAAAAAATTAATTAAAGTGAACACGTGTTTTACACTAAAGGTTCTCAAAACATGCTTTCAATAAGCATAATGTCGCGATTAGAAAAACAAAATTACGGATTTGCTTTGAAAAGCGATTTGCACTAGGGGTAAACCTTTTGAAATCTGTAATTTAAACAAAACCGCCCACTTGGATTATTTATTAGTTTGTATTAAGCATTTTTAGAAAAGAATACAGCTAATAGGAGTGTACAAAAATGATATTGATCAGATAAGACAAATTGATACAAGTCATTGTGCAAAAGCAGGAGAGTCTATGTTCCATAGCTTTATAGGATTGATGTTTGCCAACAAGTTGCGCCACAAATTTTAGACCGCACTATGATAATACTTTACGCGCGATTCTACTTCGTGTGTTCCTACAACAAAAACCTTCTTACTACACTTTGAGCTTGAATGCTATACGCATCACCTTACTATGCACTATGTGCATCATTACTACTGACTTAATTAAAATGTAATATATTCTTACTTCGAACTTTCTTACAAAATGTAATATATTCATACCTTGTACTTTCTTACAAAATGTTTCATATTCTTACTTCGTACTTTCTTACAAAACGTAATATTATATTCATACTTCATACTTTCTTACAAAACATATTACATTCTTAATTCGTACTTTTTTGTCTTTACAGCATACCTCTGTAATACACTTTGAGCTCGTATACTACACACTTCCTCACTACACGCTTCAAGCACGGTACCCTCACACCTGACACATTACTGTTATTTCACTGAGCTCTGACCCACATTCACTCACCATTATTTGGGTACCATAAACGTCATTGCTCTACACCGCACGCACAGGTCATAAATCATCATCCGTCAGCCCCCCCTCCCCCCTCGGCAGGGCAGTGCTACTGACTGAAGTGTCTTTAAGCCATATATTTACATGTTCTTAAGCATAGTAGAACTGTAAATGGACTGATTTATAAATGCCATGCTCATACTGTGCCTGAACAACATAGGGGGAGCTGCTGCTTTTTCTTTACTCTTCCTTATTATCGTCATTTTGCCTCTACTTCTTTTCTATGTCTGTCACTCTCATGTGAACTGCTATTTCCGGAGTGCCTTGATAGTCGAAGCAGACTTTGTACTGTTGAGGCTAGAGAGGTGAGCAGAGTAAGCCTTATACCCCGTTTGGACTTCTCTGTTGACATCCACCCCTTGGCACTCAGATGACCTTAGGCAGTTGCGAGCGCTGCATAACCTTAATAAGATTAAAACTAAACATAAACGTCATTCCTCTACACTGCACGTACATTTCATAAACCATCACCCCTTTTCAGTGTGTGGCTGACGGGTACTCTGGTGTGGTTTGCTCCTTCTTTCCTATAAAACATATTATCATCCTTATCTCTCCTCCTCCTTTGTTTGTGTAAGTTACTCTCTTGTAACATATCTATTCTTCGGCACTTACACGACCTTTTGTAGTTGGGAGCGCTGTAAAACTCTTACAAAAGCTAAACCCCTTTTCTAAGTGGTAATGGGAATGGTAATGGTATGGGTTTAACGCCCCTATCAACACTATTAGGTTATTTAAGAGGCGAGACCTCCTGGATTAATAACGTCCGTCTCCGAAAGGACTGATTTCTGAGTGGTTTAGCACCAGTTTTCTGTTCAGAATTACGATTTTTTTATCCCCCTACACCACGATATCCACTCAGTATCGATCGTCAATTAATCCGTGGTGGTGTTGCGTATTTGCTCAGCTGTTGACAATAGTCCTGCATCGATACTTCTGTACTAATTGTATCTGGAAGCAGTGAGTCCACGCCCTCGGAACGATTCTCATTAAAACATTTCAATTTTTAACGAGGGCAATGAATGGATACACGGACAACGTGCTGGAAAAATGAACACGGGAATTGAAGCGAGAGTGGGTTGTAGGGACGCAGGGGTTTGATTTTTATATTATATATTTATTTTTTTTTGTTTATATATATATA
>NW_004799261.1:15271-16644 GCF_000002075.1 Aplysia californica | reverse complement strand
AGAGAGAGAGAGAGAGAGAGATGGAATAGTACAGTAAGAATCTAGATCTAATCCTATGCGAAAGAAGTAACTTGTAACACTTCAGTCTTGTGAAGAATATGCCGTAGTTCATACCATACCATCTCATACCGTACCCTACCTACCATACCATACCATATCATACCATATCATACCATATCATACCATACCATACCATATCATATCATACCATACCATACCATATCATACCATACCATACCATATCATACCATATCATACCATACCATACCATATCATATCATACCATACCATACCATATCATACCATACCATACCATATCATACCATATCATACCATACCATACCATATCATATCATATCATACCATACCATACCATACCGTACCATACCGTACCGTACCATACCGTACCGTACCATACCATACCATACCATACCATACCATACCATACCATACCATACCATACCATAACATACCACACTACACCACACCATACCATAGCATACCAAACCATACCATGCCTACAATGCCAAACAGTATACCTTGACAATCAGATCGCCAATCATCAATCTTCAATCCTGGATAACTCATAACATCTCCCCAAGAATTCCCCTTCGACATATTAAATTGTGCAAATGGTGTCGCAATCATGGCGATCTTGAGCAGTCGTGAGTGAGTTCCCTCGTTCTGAATTACAAAGCTCGGTCGCTCATTTCCCCCCTTTTTGATTTACTAAGACCATGAGTTCAGAAACCAATATTCTATCTGCTCAATCAAAACCGTATGACTTTTCGGAGTCGTTATCAAAATAATCAAAGAATTACATTCGAAAAAGCTAGACTCAACATTTTTTACGTCAAATTTCTCAAAGGTATGTACCGAGCACATAGAACTTTGTAATTCTCGGGTAAAGAATTGTCTGGCATCTGCCGAAGTAGACGTGCTGTGTAGTGTAGACATTATGATATTTTGCTGTGTGGTAGATGTGTTGCGTTGTAGACATTCCGAAGTTTTGCTTTGTGGTAGACGTGATGTGTTTCCCAATAAGACAGCAGGGTCATAATTTGTTTTCTTGCTGGTACATGGTATCTCAAAACAAGATGATTTTTTTAGAAGAGGTTTTACGGCGCTCGCAACTGCATAAGGTCATTGTGAGCGCCAGAAGATAATCTGTGTCACAAGAGAGTAACAAACATAAAAAAGAAGAAGGGGAGATAAGGACGATTGATGTTTGATAGGAAAGAAGAAGCAAACCACACCAGAGCACCCGCCAACCACCCACATCTGCAGAAGTAGATGTGCTGTGTTGTGTAGACATTATGATGTTTTGATGTGTGGTAGATGTAAGGTGCTTCCAAACACGACAACAGGGTCAT
>NW_004799261.1:13513-14750 GCF_000002075.1 Aplysia californica | reverse complement strand
GAGTGAGAGAGAGGGAGTGAGAGAGAGTGAGAGAAAGGAGGGGGGTAAAGAGAGCTAAGACGCAGACTGACAGACAGACCAGACAAGCAGAAAGACAGACATAGACAGAGAGAGAGACAGAGAGAGAGAGAGAGAGACAGAGAGAGAGAGACAGAGAGAGAGACAGACAGACAGACAGACAGACAGACAGACAGACAGACAGACAGACAGAAAAAGAGGAGGAGGAAGATAAGACTGGCAGACAGAGAAACGGACAAACAGACAAGCAGACAGACAGACGGACAGACAGACAGAAATAGAGAAAGAGATAACGTGAGAGAGAGAGACAGCGAGAGATATAGAGAGGGAGGAGTGGGTGAGAGATTTGTAGATGCAAGCATAATATAAATTCGAGTGTGTGCGTGAGTTTGTCTTGTCAGTATGCCCATGAGACTACGTCAAATGATGAATAAATTGGGACAAATTTCACGTGCGGACACTCTGAGCTATGAAGCTATAAATTCCCAAATTACACACACACAACAACAATTTAATCCAAATGCAACCCCATTTGATAAATATATAAACACGAAGCATTCACCACGCAAACACAGACTACACAATAATTGAGCAAACAATTTAATCCAAACCCAACCCCATTTGATAAATATAAACACGAAGCATTCAGCACGCAAACACAGGACTACACAATAAGAATTGAGCAAATAATACAAAATATCCACACAGAAATGATAATCTTCGAGCTTTTGAGGGTGAGTGCAGGATTCCCAGCTGACGAGCAGCCCTGTTATTTCCCTACCTCATCTGCATAAGAGCACTCACTCTGAGCGGGAAACAGCACTCACGCCAAACAATGATAAATAGTAGAGAGAAAAATCGTAATAATATTCCAGTTTCTGCTGCATTTTAGACTTGACTCTATTGGCATACCATTCTTGTATTCCACCCCTGCCCTCCCAAAAAAAAAAAAAAAAAAAAAAAATAACATTTCCCCTTCCACCCCGCCTTCCCTCATAAAAAAAAGAAATAACAAAAACATAACAAAAACAAAACAAAAAACCCTTTAAAGCTGTTCCCCTTTCATAAAAATGTACTTTGGGTTTTTTTCTTATTTCCATGAGTCTTTTCATATCCCTCTCCCTCTTTTTTCTCTTTCTGCCTATCTTTCTGAATGTTTTTGTCTCTGTCTGTCTGTCTGTCTGTCTGTCTGTCTGTCTGTCTGTCTGTCTGTCTGTCT
>NW_004799261.1:10348-11463 GCF_000002075.1 Aplysia californica | reverse complement strand
TGTCTGACATTTTTGGTTGTTTTAGTTTCAAGTTACTAAGACTATGAGGTCAGAAACCAAATGTCGTATCTGCTCTATCAAAATCGTAAGAATATTCGGATTCATTATCACGTGAATATTCAAAGAACTGCATTTCAACAAGCTTTACCAATATTGTGAGACTCAAAATTCTTAACGTCAAATTTCTCAAGACTAAGTAAAAAGCAGATAGACCTTTGTAATTCCAGGGTAGCAATTGGTCGCTTTTAAGGACAAGCGGACTAACCCAGATTTCTCGGGTTTCCAGAAATCTTGACCTACCCCAAAAGTGGAAAAGTTTGGTTTCATTGGTGTGTATATTTGTTTGGTTATAGAGAAAAATCTCCTTGTCTTTTAAAGAAACTGAACAAGGGCCAAACACTTTACCTTCGACTTTCTCAAAACAGCATTTTTCGGGATAGCCCCCTTGTGCTTAAAAGCAACCTATTAGCGACTCATTCCCAAAATTACAAGGTTCTATCTGCTCCGCTCTTTGTTTTGAGAAATTTGCCGTCAACGATTTTGAATAAACATGTAAAGTTTTTTCGAATGCAAATTTTAAAATGTCTCCATAACAGTTCCGAATAATCTTACAATTTTGATAGAGTAGATATTATAACATTTGGTTTCTGACCTCATGGTCTTAGTAACTCAAAACAGCCAAAACTGTCAAATAGAACTTTGTAATTCTGAGGTGGTAATAAGTGAGGCAACGTGATGGAATCAGGCTCTCGTCAATTTTTGGGTATGTAGAGTTATTGGTATCATCTTAAATCTTGTTCACTGGTCTTTATTTGGATGATAAAAATGTCAATTTATCTTGAATACAAGTCGAGATATTTGCGATAGAAGGAGGGGGGGGGGACCTCTTTTCAGAGGTAAAATTAGTAAGAAAATGACCGCCAAAGATGAGATATTTCCTTAGTTTAAGAGTAGATGGTAACTAAAAATTTACATTTTTGGGGATTTTAATTAATTTTGACGAGAGCCTGATTCCACCACGCTGCCTCACACATTATGGTGCCGGTCCATTTTCTGCCAACAGCAATAAATCGCCTTTCCAATTGTTTTTCTTTAAATCTTCACACTCATATTCA
>NW_004799261.1:5548-8012 GCF_000002075.1 Aplysia californica | reverse complement strand
CCGGGTGGCGGCCGAAGCTCACTCTTGTCGATTTTAGACCACCAAAGGATTTTCAACTTGCACAACGTGCACACGGGACCTCCTAAATTTTTCGCCCTTGCCGGAGAAGGCTAAGAGTATATCTTTCTTACCAGAAGATCAGGGGTGTGTGGCTGAAAGACAGCAGTAAGAAGGAGCCAAGGAGTGACAGTAGAAAGGCTGCAGAAAGGGTCAGGAGCCCACAGGAGGGGCAAAAGAGGTGAGGACATGGGGGCAAAGGAGGTGAGGGAGTGGGGGCAGAAAATGAAGACGGCAGCAGACGACAGAACATTGCTAGAGAGGAGGAAAAGACGTGAAAAGAGACAATATTTTCGAGTAAGATAAGAAAATGATATTTCCGTCGCAGCCCGGATTCGAACTCGGAACCTTTGAATGAGAGGCGAACACCTTAACATGTAGGCCACGAGAGCGCCCGTGTGAAGAACGCAGAGCGGTGCGATTTGAATCATTGAAACTTGGACCGGAGGGAAAATGCGTGCACGCCTGGGTGATAAATCTCGCCTGCTCTTCCAGATGGGTAATTCGCTCGTCTGCCAGGGGTAAAACTGTTCCCGCCTCAGACAGAAATGTCGCCGGGGAGGGCAGCAGGGGAGCTAATCGCGGAGAATGTTACTGGGACAGCGCCCCCCTTTGCTTCCTTCGTTCTCTGCATGTAGAAATATTTTAAATATGAATAATTGTATTATCTTTCTCACTGCCCATTCGGAAACTGTTAGGAGGTAATATGTTATTTTTACGTGCCTATCTTCGTAAATAATTAGGAAGCAATTTATCATTTTTGGGGTCTGTATAAAAACGATTGATAAACACTAATAAGCTTACGAGAGCTCTTACGAAGTGTAACCTCTTCTTTTTCTTCTTTTTCTTCTTTTTCTTCTTCTCCTTCGAGCTCCCTATGCGCTCTAATGGCCTTTCGCAATTGCGAGCACTGTAAAACTCCTAGTAAACTAAACTAAGCTCCCAATTGTGCTCATTTTCTTCTTCGCTACTTCCTATCATTTACAATATTCAAGATTTCGGCGAATGTCAACTATTCTAGAAGGTAAACAGATCATACTTTAAAAAGTGTTACGCCTTAGTTTTGGTAAGTGTTTTACAGCACTTGCAACACAATAAGGTCATATGAGTGCCGAAGTTTAGAAGTGTTACAAGAGAGTAAAAAACATTTTAAAAAGAAGTAGGGGAGATAAAGAAGATGGTTGTTTGATAGGAAAGAAGGAGCAAACCTCAACAGAGCACCCGCCAACAATCCACAGTGTTGCGTCAAAAAGATGAGCTCTGACAAGTTTGGTTTAAGAAACACTTTGGACGACGCAGAGAGGATCGGGAAAAGACAGCCAATAAACCCTTAGGAAAATAAACCGAAAGAGATAATCAATCAAGATACTACAAAGTAGTTCGTCACAAGCAGCGCCTATTTGTAAGTAATTAGATCTACAAGTGAAGCAAACTCATTTTGTCATAAATCATCAGGGTAATAATACAAAACAGCAGAAAAAAGTAACCGAAAATTGAGAACCCATGCAAGTTCTTAAGAAGTTGGAAGGTTTAGAAAGGCGTTTGAATTTGATGTTCATTTCTAATCTTTCCTTCATCTGCTTAATTTGTGCATTTGTTTTATCTTCCGAGAGGAATGGTATTATGGCTTTGTGTAAATATCTCTTGTGGGGAAGTGTCATCTTGTCTATGCACATGTAGATAGTTAAACGTCTCAGCACTGAAAGGGTTAATGGCCCGCTGCGAAATGACAGACATGTTTATTAGATGGGCGTTATGAAAGTGTCAGCCTCTTTAAAGGGGGCAAAAGTAGGCGCTGGTTAGGAAAAAGGTGATCAAGTTGGGTGTTGTTAGACGCTATAATTGTTAGGGTATATCCCTTTTTTTTTCTTTTTTTACTTTTTTTTCGGTTAAGTTTTGCTGTTGAGTTTGTCTGGAATGTTTTTGTTTTCCAAATTGAGTAGAGCGTGTTCCCTGTGTCCCTGAAGCAGGAATGAAGGTGAGTAAAAACTCATTCATTAAGCCGCGGGGGAGTGGCATGGGTTTGTGTTACAGTGTGTGTGTGTATGTGTGTGTGTGTGTGTGTGTGTGTGTGTGTGTGTGTGTGTGTGTGTGTGTGTGTGTGTGTGTGTGTGTGTGTGTGTGTGTGGATTACCCGCCGAACTGAGACAGTATGCTAATGAGCCAGGACTGAGTGAAGGTGGGTGGGGATATAGAGGGGGAAGCTTAACGAAACACGAACACCACGGTCAGTATGTGTCTTTGTGTGTCTGTGTGTGTATGTGAGACTGTGAGTGTGTGTGTGTGTGTGAGTGTGTGTGTGTGTGTGTATGTGAGTCTGTGAGTGTGTGCGCCCTACGTGTGCGTCTTCTCAGATTTGTCTAACAAGAACTATATATAGATCCTTAGTGGGCAGAATGAGTGGGGG
>NW_004799261.1:2951-4076 GCF_000002075.1 Aplysia californica | reverse complement strand
GACACGACACGACACGACACATCACAATGCAACAAACCACAACACAACACAACAACACAGCACGACACGACAGGACACGACACAACACGACACAGCACAACACAGTACAACACAACACAACACAACACAGTACAACACAACACAATACAACACAACACAGCCCAGCCCAGCCCAGCACAGCACAACACAACACAGTACAACACAACACAACACAACACAACACAACACAACACAACACAATACAACACAACACAACACAACACAACACAACACAACACAACACAACACAACACAGCCCAGCACAGCACAACACAACACAACACAGTACAGCAAAACACAACACAACACAACACAACACAACACAGCACGACACGCAACATACACACAGCAACAGTCGCAACACAACAGTTGGTGAGGTTGAAAGGACAAAACTAAACAATGAAACACGCAAAAAAAACTGTTGTTGTTTTGTGGGTTTTTTTAACATCAACTGCTTCTAGCTTTTCAACTCTTACTACATTCGCTTGATAAATGTTTGTTGTTTGTTTTTGTAAGTGTATTTACGGCGCTCGCAACTGCATAAGGTCATATGAGCATGCGGGACACATTAAACTTTTTCAGTTGGTAGGAAATTTTGAATTTTGCCCGGGTGGCGGCCGAAGCCTACTCTAATCGATTTTAGACCACCGAAGCCTTTTCTTTTCGATTTTGGACCACCAAGGGATCTTTAACGTGCGCAACTTACACACGGGCCCTCCGAGATTTTTCACCCTTGTCCGAAAAGGCTAGGTGTAGATCTTTCCTACCAGAAGATCAGGGGTGTGGCTGAAAGACAGCAGTAAGAAGAAGCCATGGAGTAACAGTAGAAAGGCTGTAGAAAGAATCAAGAGCCCAGAGGATGATAAATGTTGGCTTGTTTGACAAAACAGAGAAGCGAAAAGGAGAAGACCACTCAGATACATAGGTGGAAAAGTCAGGCGGATAGAATCAAACCAAAAGACAGGTTGGACGGTATGATAATTCATAGTTGTACCGGAACTTCACTGAGAAATTAAAGATGGGTCCAGTAAGGAACGGGATAGAGGGTGCCCACGTCCCTCTTGATTCATAGGAGCAGAGACAGAT
>NW_004799261.1:0-1002 GCF_000002075.1 Aplysia californica | reverse complement strand
TTGTCTTCTACACCATGCACTGTCGCGTAGTTCCGGATGACAGTGATGCGGACCATTGGACTCCATGTGAGCCGAGCGAAGCGCGACGTCACAATTAAGGCCTCGTGCGCTCTTTTTTAAAATGTAATAAGTGTTTTGCGGTGCTCGCAACTGCATACGGTTATTTCAGCGCACAAGACATTAAGCAAAATTTTCAGTTGGTAGAAAATTTTGAATTTTGCCCGGGAGGCGGCCGAAGCCTACTCTTATCGATTTTAGACCACCAAGGGATCTTTAACGTGCGCAACTTACACACAGGACCGTCGAGATTTTTCGCCCTTGATAGTCGAAGCAGACTTTGTGCTGTTGATGTTGAGGTTAGAGAAGTGAGCAGTGTAAGCCTGATCCCCCGTTTGGACTTCTCTGTTGACCTCCACCTCTTGGAGCTCATACTCGTAATATGACCTTACGCAGTTGCAATCGCCGTTAAAACCGTACCGATACTAAAGAGTACATTAACTTAATCACTAGCGGCCTGCTACATTAACCAAATGACCAGCCGATCGGCCGCTGGGCAGCGTGTACAAGATGATCCGCGAAGCACGTAGAGAGACACGCCCACTCCTAGCCACGCCCCCACGACGTGCCGGAGCAGTGGGAAGGAGGGAGATAAAACGGAATGGAGGAAATCTCCCACTGAATAGAGGGGATGTGTAAAAAAAAAAAAAAGAGGAGGGGGGTGGGGTAGGTAGGGGATTATATTGTGGGTGGAGGGTACCCGGGTCAGACGTCTGCGTACATGTGGGGGTGAGGTTGGTTTTTTGTTTTGTTTTGTTTTGTTTTTTAAAAACTGATAGGAGCTGGCTTCTGCTTTGTGTGTGAGTGTTGGTGTGTGACCGGGGGAGGGGGGCGTTTGCAAGAATAAAGAGAGAGGGAGGGTGGAGAGGTGCGTTCGCAAAAATAAGGGAGATCTCTGTGTGTGAGTGTTTGTGTGTGTGAGTGTGTGTGTGTGTGTGTGTGTGT
>NW_004799260.1:20311-21254 GCF_000002075.1 Aplysia californica | reverse complement strand
AAATAAATTAAGCTGACTTTACTTCATTTTATGTGATTTTATTTTTTAATGTGATTATATTTTATTTTGTTGGATTGTATATAATTTTATGTTATGTGGCAATACGGGACGATCAATCAAATTAACCATAGAAAAAAAGTATAAAGAACAATGATATTGATAAATATTTATTCATTTCATTTTATTTTATTTTAATTAATGTGACTTCATTTCATTTTTCCCGATTTTATTTTAAGTGGTTTTATTTAATTTTATTATGTTTTATGGGATTATATTTTGTTTTATGTGATTGTATTTCATATTAAGAGATTTTGTTTTATTTCATGTGATTTTATTGTGTTTCATGTGATTTAAAAAATGTGATTTCATTTTATTTCTATTTATTTTATTCTATAATATTTATTTCAATTTTATGTGATTTTATGTTTATGTTATTTTATTTTATTCTCTCTTATTTTATTTTATTTTACTTCATGGGATTATATTTTGTTTGATATTACATTATTATACTTAATTTTATTCTAGTTTCATTTATTTTGTTTTATGTGATTTTATGTGATTTTAATCTGTTTTATTTCATTTAATTTTATGTAATTTTATTTCATATTATGTGATTGTATTTCATTTCATGTGATTTTATTATATTTTATGTGATTTAAGAAAAAATCTAAGTGATTTCATTTCAGTTTTATTTATTTTATTTTATTATATTTATTTTATTTTATTTCATTCATGTGATTTTCTTTGTTTAAATATGGTTTTATTTTATTATATGTGATTTTACATTCTTTGAGGTGATTCTTCAAAAAAATATTTTTAAAGGTGATTTTACTTCATTTTATGCGATTTTATTTTTTTAATGTGATTTTATTGTATTTTGTGTGATTGTATATAATTTTATGTGATTTTATTTATTTATTTCATTTTATTTAATTTTAATGAA
>NW_004799260.1:18073-19267 GCF_000002075.1 Aplysia californica | reverse complement strand
GAAGCAGACTTTGTGCTGTTGAAGCTAGAGAGGTGAGCAGAGTAAGTCTGATTCCCTGTAAGTGTAAGGACTTCTCGGTTTACATCCACCCCTTGGCGCCCATATGACTTTATGCAGTTGAGAGCGCCGTAAAACACTCTACTAAAACAAAACTAAACCAGTAGCGAGAAGTTCCCGGACTGGAACTGGAAAATAAAAGGAAAAAAAATCGGGGGAATAAACGAACATGACGTTAGTGTATGACTCGGTTATTTCCCTTTGATCCAGTGCCTGTTCTAAACTTTACCTCGGTTATTTCCCTTTGAGTATGGGAGCATGGTAATCTGCCCTTTTTATGATAAATCACCATGGTTTAATTATCATCTCCCCTTATTGAAATTAATTGACATTGTTTTTTAAGTTCTGGATTTTTATTATTTATGTATTTTTATTTTTTTTGGGGTATTCTTTAGACATCTACGTCTTACGAGACCTTATGCAGTTGCGAGCGCCTCGTTTTTAAATTCAGTCTTAAAATTGGAAAACCGCTCGTAGTCCTTGTAGTTCGACCGTCTAGATGTTGGGGTAGAGAGTGACAAATCTTGTAGTTCAAATCTCTGTTTGGCTCCACGTTGTACCATAGAATCACAACGGGTGGTAGGTCTGTCCTGTTTGGCTCCAGGTTGTACCATAGAATAATAACGGGTGGTAGGTCTGTCCTGGTTTACTCCGACAATATTGTGCTCAGTTCATTCGTTGCAATTAATTGGAATTCATCAGACGGTAAAGATAGAATACATTATACTTCTGTATGGCAGGCGTGAGCGCCTAGCAAGTTGCAGCAATGTACATCAACTGTGGCTCAGATGTGTCTTGTGGACAACATCTCTGTGGGACTTTTCGTGTTACGACCTTTGAAGGACTCGTTAGGACCTAGATCTTATTCTATGTGGGACTTATAAAGGACTTTTGAAGGACTTGTTATGTTTGTTTTGTTTTTGTAAAGTGTTTTACGGCGCTCGCAACTGCATAGGTCATATGAGCGCGCGGGACACACTAATATTTTCAGTTGGTAGGAAAATTTTGAATTTTGCCCGGGTGGCGGCCGAAGCCTAGGCCTACTCTTATCGATTTTTAGACCACCAAGGGATCTTTAACGTGCGCAACTTGCACACGGGCCCTCCGAGATTTTTCGCCCTTGTCCGAGAAGGCTAG
>NW_004799260.1:13085-14350 GCF_000002075.1 Aplysia californica | reverse complement strand
GGGCTGTCTTTCTGATTCGGAAATCTGACCAATGAAGTAAAGGACATATTTTCATAAAACACAGGACTGTTAAGCTTGGCTGTGAACAAACAAACAAACAAACAAACAAATGTGGAGCCCGACCAGTCAGGAGATGAGGCCAAATAAAATGACGAGGAGTCGAGAGCGCACATCAAGCTAAGTATTGTAGTGGTAAAAGAACATTGGGATGTCATCATCTATGTACACAACCAAACGCGTGCAGCCCAGTCCTCCGACAAAGCTTGCTCGCTTCAACAGGCTCCACCATGGAGAAATACTCAACCTTCTCTTTTTTACCTATATATATATTATATGTATAGAATAGAAAAACAGAACATAAAAACAAAAATCACAAGTAATTAGCCTAAGACAAAACAGAATTGAAAAAAAAATAAAAAAAATCCAGAAATGAATGTCATTCCACAAAATGAGAAGAATAAATTTCCTTATCAATGAATAAAAAGTAATTTCTAAAACCAAAGGAGACTTCTGACGGGCTCACTCCTGGCCGACACAGAGTGGGGGGGGGGGGAGGTCAACAAACAGATGTCAACAAAACAAATGTCAACAAACAGATGTCACGTGAGACATCAGGGCGGGGTGGAAGACATTGACATACTCCCCCACACCGGGACAAAAAACTGATGTGGACATTGATACCTGGACCAAAACTGGTGTGGACATTGACACCTGGACCAAAACTGATGTGGACATTGACACCTGGACCAAAACTGATGTGGACATTGACACCTGGACCAAGACCTGGACCAAAACTGATGTAGACATTGACACCTGGACCAAAACTGGTGTGGACATTGACACCTGGACCAAAACCTGGACCAAAACTGATGTGGACATTGACACCTGGACCAAAACTGATGTAGACACAAGGTCAACTTGTGTGCCAGTCTGTGGATAGCCCGACCACGCGAGTTCCTACATTGTTATCACTGGCTCGAGAATCCACTAATTTAATCTTCTCACCCTGCCCCCTTTCAAAAACATCTCTCTATATTTGTTGCCCAGATTTTAAAACGAAAATAACATGAGCAGAATGTACCAGGTATGTGTGTGTGTGTGTGTCTCTAGAGACAGAGAGTGGACACAGAGAGACAGAGAGTGGACACAGAGAGTGGACACAGAGAGACAGAGTGGACACAGAGAGACAGAGTGGACACAGAGAGACAGAGTGGACACAGAGAGACAGAGAGTGGACACAGAGAAACAGAGAGTGGACACAGAGA
>NW_004799260.1:10217-12110 GCF_000002075.1 Aplysia californica | reverse complement strand
AGGGCCACATGGGACACAGATGACATTGTCTCACCATGGGACACACGGGACACAGATGACATTGTCTTACCATGGGACACAGATGACATTGTCTTACCATGGGACACATGGGACACAGATGACATTGTCTCACCATGGGACACATGGGACACAGATGACATTGTCTCACTCAGGTCATGGATCTAGCTCATTCTATCCAGGGCTCACATGGGACCCAGGCAGTTAGCAGCTACAACCCAAATATTCATCTGAACATTGCTCTGAACATTGCACACAAATATTCATCTGAACATTGCACACAAATATTCATCTGAACATTGCACAAAGGTAAACAGCGGGGATCTTAGCCTAGACCAGCATGTCACGTTTACATAACAACAGTCCATATTGGCAGAATCGTTTCCTGGGCTTCAACTTCTGCTCCTCACAGTGAAGTGTAGATGAAAAAATGAGTAGATGTGTTGTCGATGAAGAAATGAGTAGATGAGTTGTAGAAAGAAGAAATGAGTAGATGAGTTGTAGAAAGAAGAAATGAGTAGATGAGTTGTAGATGAAGAAATGAGTAGATGAGTTGTAGATGAAGAAATGAGTAGATGAGTTGTAGATGAAGAAATGAGTAGATGAGTTGTAGATGAAGAAACGAGTAGATGAGTTGTAGATGAAGAAATGAGTAGATGAGTTGTACAGCCACAGTGCTCCACTCTCTGCTGGTCAACAAACATTGCATGTACATCTGTGTGCATGGTGAACGTGCCCGGAGAATGACTCCAGTCAGCCTGTCTTTATGTCTTTCATGAGAGACAAACACAAAAGATGATGTCCTAAAGTCCTGTCTTTTCCCCCCCACACACCAGAAAATGTCTGTCTTACACGACCAGTCCAGCATTTGTAGTAGAACTAAACTATACAGACATAGTAATAGTAGAACATGATCTAGGCTATCGAACGACGCCTGTCATGGTTGGAAAACTGGATGTTGGTCTGGCTCTCACTGGGGCCATCAGCCATCAATTTTGTGACAATATTATGACAATTTTGTGACAATATTGGGACAATTTTGTGACAATATTGGGACAATTTTGTGACAATATTGGGACAATTTTGTGACAATATTGGGACAATATTATGACAATTTTGTGACAATTTTGGGACAATATTAGGGCAATTTTGTGACAATATTAGGACAATATTATGACAATTTTGTGAACAGACTCGCAAGACGATACGGCACAACGTGGTGAAATACCCAAGCATGGTTCTTCCACAGTTGGAGGAAAACAGTTTTGACTTTCTTTCCTCTACCTGCTTGTGATGAGCTCAGGTGTCCACAACAAACAAAACTAGCAGCACTGAGCCCGCCCGTCAAGGAAGGAAAGAGAAAGTGCTGGCGCTGGAGAGGACGGCCAGCGGACACCACAAACAGTGGAGCATTCACACAACATGAAATGGGACAAAAATGCACGGTTTGGTTGGGTTTTTTTTTTCAAGGAAGATGAGAGCAAACAAATGATAAAACATAGGTTTTGAAAATTAATCTTAACAGGTAAAAAAAACCAAAGGAAAAACAAGAACCATGTTTGAAAAAGCAACAAATCTCTTGATAAATCCACTCCTGTGTGAGGTCATGAGAGAGACAAAGAGAGCATCATGGCTCACCACCGGCTTCAAAAAAAGCCCTACACCAGCAGTAGCAGCAGCGTTGGTGAACAACGGATATATACTTAGACGGGAACAACGGATATACGTATACGGAACATTTCTCCGCCCCAGTCCCGGACACAAGCACAGCGTTTGGTTTTGGGTTCTCCCCAGAAAAAAAACACAAGAAAATAAAATAAATTATAGTAAACATTTATGAAAGTAAACAACGGAACATATGACAGGGACATCCAA
>NW_004799260.1:6824-9644 GCF_000002075.1 Aplysia californica | reverse complement strand
TGTCTCGCAATGAACACTGTAGCCCCCCCCCTAAAAAAAAAAGATTTCCCCTGAATCAAGGAGCAGCCACAAACATGTCTGTCCACAGCACAGAGCCAACAACTTACATCTACTATCATCAAGTATCATCTAGTATCATCAAGTATCATCTACTATCATCAAGTATCATCTAGCTCACATTATCATCAAACCAAGGGAGAGAGAGAGAGAGAGAGAGAGAGAAAAGACAAAAAAGCTCCAAACATGAGAAAAAAAAAAAATCAAACAAAGCAAAAAACCAAAGCCTTACTGCAATAATCCGAGGCTGTAAATGTTAGAAAAATATAGAAATGTAAAACGTTTCTCATGGCACTGGTTGAGTTGAGATTGCTTCAGTCTCTAAGCATATCTAGACAGAGATGGGTAGTCCAAGCTACATAGGCATGTACACACACACACCCACACACACTAGTGACACTGGTGAACACACAAGCAAGACAGACAGGTAGACAAACAAATATGGACCAGTGAAGACTCCAATACACACAAAACAGAGAAACTGACACACAGACAGACAGACAAACACACAAAAGACACACACACACATACATACAAAAACAGGTACACACATACATACAAAAACAGGTACACACACACACAACAAACACACACACACACACACACACACACTAACACACAACAAACAAACAAACACACACACACACACACACACTAACACACAACAAACAAACAAACACATACACACACACACACAAAACAAACAAACACACACAACAAACAAACAAACACACACTCACACAACAAACAAACACACACAACAAACAAACAAACACAACTCACACAACAAACAAACACACACAACAAACAAACACACACAACAAACAAACAAACACACACTCACACAAAACAAACATACACACACAACAAACAAACACACACAACAAACAAACAAACACACAGTCACACACAAACACACACAAACATGTACAAACACACTCACCCACACACACACATACTCACACACACACACACTGATACACACCCAACACACACACACACCCGCACCCAACACACACACACACACCCACACCCACACCCACACACACAGACATACACACCCACCCACACACACACACACACTCATACACACCCAACACACACACACACACATACAGACATACACACCCACCCACACCCACCCACACACTCATACACACCCAACACACACACACACATACAGACGCGATACACAGAGGGTACTCTCTCCCCTTGAGACAGGCCGGGTCAAAGTTCATCGACCACGACCCCCTGACCTCACAACGGGCCAACAGAGCCAGCCAGTCACATACAAGCTACGTCACACACGTCACATACAAGCTACGTCACACACGTCACATACAAGCTACGTCACACACGTCACATACAAGCTACGTCACACACGTCACATACAAGCTATGTCACATACAAGCTGCATCACACACGTCACATACAAGCTACGGCATGTACAATACGGTTTTCAAAAAATCAAATAGTAATGTCCAACTAAACCGAAACAAAACAAAATCTGGGGAGGGTTGGGTAGGGGAGTGGGGGGAGAAGGGGGAAGCAATAAAGGAAGGGTTTGGAAGAATGCATGAGGGGGAAGCGGGGAAACATAAGATGCCATGATCTGTACAATACGCAACAGTTAAAGCATATAGGCCGCACAGATAGCACAGCCTTGGGCAGCAACACAAGCCACTTCTTATGATACACCTCTACAGAAAGCAGTAGTGTGTAATGGTGAGCGAGTCAGTGTGTGTGTGTGTTGGTGAGTGAGTCAGTGTGTGTGTGTGTTGGTGAGTGAGTCAGTGTGTGTGTGTGTTGGTGCGTCAGTGTGTGTGTGTGTTGGTGCATCAGTGTGTGTGTGTGTTGGTGCGTCAGTGTGTGTGGGTTGGTGCGTCAGTGTGTGTGGGTTGGTGCGTCAGTGTGTGTGTGTTTGCGTGTGAATGGTCAAAAACATTAACAAAACAACAACATCTGGCAAAACAGTTTGGTTTTTTTCATGCCTGCAGAAAAAACAAAAGCCAAACAAGCCCGGAACAAAAGAAGGCGTACTATGAGAAGAAGCAAAGCCAGTTGGGACAACCACCGAGTCAGGGTTGATAACGGCTGGGTGGGGCGCCCTCTAGGACACCAGAAAACAACAAAACAACAGCATCATCATCATCATATCATCATTTAACATCATCATTTCACATCATCATCATCGACAAGAAACAAAAAAAACCTATGTGCGACGCTGTCCATTCTCAGGAAAAAAGAAAAAACCTTAAGTTGGTGAGACCGAGCGAGGTGAGTGAGACACGATAGAATACAACAGCACAATGGCAGCTCAGCTCAGTGCCGGCACACACAAGTACCTATATACGTATTAGTGGTGTTACACAAGCTAACTTGGTTTAGCATATAATAATTATAATAATAATAATAATATAAACCAGTGATATAATATAACGGGCAAATGTCCACCAAGATTTGGAAGATACAAACACATTATGAAGTCATTCATTGTAGCAACAGCACAGACACGCTCCCTCACAAAAAAACGGGAGGTCCCCTCAAAAAAAGCAACCAGTCGGGTGTATAGTATAAGGTAGAACGTACAATACGTCGTCAAAAATAGTAGAAAATATGGTGTGGCAGGCCACGGTACACTTTGGCTACCATCATGTCACGTATATACGTACAGGCCACGGTACACTTTGGCTACCATCATGTCACGTATATACGTACATCCCACCACACAAACAGCACATTCCTATATCCCATTTTCATATA
>NW_004799260.1:4679-6345 GCF_000002075.1 Aplysia californica | reverse complement strand
ATATATATACATGAGGCACACACACACACACACACAAACGCGTGCAGACACACAGCCAGCCATCTAGCACATATGAAGACACACATTCCCACAAAGGGAGCCTCCAACATGTCAGCTCAGCTCCAAGTCAAAAAAACCTTTCCACAGCCTGACCACGTTACATTACAGCATCCTTTTTTCCTTTTACGGCACTTGCAATACAAATAGGTCACATATATGCTAAGATCAGAGGTACCAAACCAGAAAAAAAAATAAAACAAAGAAAGCGGTAAGATAAGGATGATTGATGTTTGAAAGGAAATCAAGAGCAACACAGATGTTCTGTGTCTGTAACACTACCAGTCGAATCTCTCCCTCTCTCTCTCTCCCTCTCTCTAATCACCAACACCACCCACTCTTCACAACCAAAAGCCAACAACAACAACAACAAAATCATCACAACGACTGCAACAACCCACAACCACCACGCTGATGCTATTCATATCCTCTTCTTCTCCTGCTCCAACACACACACACACTCACACTCACTCACACACACTCACTCACACACTACACACCTCCTACACACCACCGGAAGATATCACACACACACACTAGCAGAGCACACTTCTGAAGACATGCTCTAAGTCGTAAAAAATGGCAAAGTTTCCCCCCCCCATCAAACTGACACTAATCAGTGTGTGTGATAAGAGCAACTGATCAATACTATCATGGGTCCTAATACAAAGACATGGGATCTGTTGTAGGTGAGGTGCAAGGACTCAACCTAGCAGACGGTCACAGAGTGATCATCTCTCTTGTCAGAAGCACCAATGGACGCGCACACACACACACACACGTCCAAACTTACCACTAACCAACTGTGTGTGCCATAAACCACTGACAGGTTTTCTGTGCCTCATCAAACTGAACCAACAATCTCTGTCCAGATTCTAGCGCTGTTTGTCGCTACAACTAGAGGCTAGATGTCCAAACACAGCGGAGACAAACTGCTCACAACACCTCTCCAAACTGCTCAAGGAAAAACTATGTGTAAGTCGGGACTTCCACTCCCCTCATCTCACTCTATCTGGGAAAACTGTACACAATATCTCACACATACCCTCATCATCATCAAATATATTCATGGTCATCATTATTTTCAAATAACAAAAATAAGTGTTATCATCATCATCATTATCTATCTACAACAACTGCCTTGAACGGGCTCACAAACAAAACGTTACAGAGAACCACTAACTGTTTCTGCACCATCACCGACAGCTGACATCATTGAGGTGGGTCATCACCGACAGCTGACATCATTGAGGTGGGTCATCACCGACAGCTGACATCATTGAGGTGGGTCATCACCGACAGCTGACATCATTGAGGTGGGTCATCACCGACAGCTGACATCACTGAGGTGGGTCATCACCGACAGCTGACATCATTGAGGTGGCAGATTCCAAGAGAATCGCTGAGCGAGCAGCTGAGACCTTGACTCCCCACAGAAAAACGTAGCAGGAGATGAGGACTTTCAACACCATCTCTCCATCTGTCTCGTTCACAATTGACAAAACACTTTTCTCAACAACCCCACCACCATCATCAACATTTGTCACCAACATTTGTCACCAACATTTGTCACCAACACAGAAATCTCTAACATTCTGCTGCCATTGCG
>NW_004799260.1:0-3175 GCF_000002075.1 Aplysia californica | reverse complement strand
CGCTGTTTGTCGCTACAACTAGAGGCTAGATGTCCAAACACAGCGGAGACAAACTGCTCACAACACCTCTCCAAACTGCTCACAACACCTCTCCAAACTGCTCACAACACCTCTCCAAACTGCTCACAACACCTCTCCAAACTGCTCAAGGAAAAACTATGTGTAAGGGGCCAAAAAAAAGAACAGCTTTGAATCAAAAGGAAAGATGACAACACTCTATGAGAAGTGGCGGGCTCAGCCATCACTCAGTCTTAGTCTGCTGTCATGTAATCCACTTCAATAAATAGGAACACACACAACAGAACACACTCACAGATGCACGCGATAAATGAGAGGAGGTCAGAGCAAACCCTTTCATTGAGACAGCTTTTGTGTCCCCACGCCCGGGACACCTTCCCCACGCTCCGGACACCTTCCCCACGCCCTGGACACCTTCCCCACGCCCACATGCACAGACACTCACGCGCCCACTCACACACTGACACTAATACTCGCACACTGACACTCAACACTGACACTGACACTCACACACCCACTCACACACGCCCACTCACACACTGACGGTCACACACTGACGGTCACACGCCCACTCACACACTGACGGTCACACGAGCCTGTCATTGAGAAGACAGGATTGAAAACAACCCATGGGGAAATATATTACAAACAAACAAACAGACAGACAAACAAACAGACAAACAAACAGACAACCACTTGTGGCAGCTGGTTCACCAGCATGTTGAACAAAGCACCAATCTGGTACTGTAAAGATGACAACCACCAATCTGGTACTGTAAAGATGACAACCACCAATCAACAACAATAGTACAAGTATTATGAACTGGCCACAACAGGACAGGTGACTCCTCTAGGAAACAAAGCATGGTCCGTCCCAAGAATTCACCAGTCTACAGTTTCCAGTTTTGTGTGTGTGAGTCATATGGTAGGTCGATCCGGTCCCATCCAGTTTTGTGAGCGAGTCATATGGTAGGTCCATCCAGTCCCATCTATCGTGGACTGACCATGGACTGTGGACTGACCGCAGACCGGGGACTGACCATGGACTGTGAACCGTGGACTGACTGTGAACCGTGGACTGACCGTGGACTGACCATGGACTGGGGACTGACCGTGGACTGACCATGGACCAACCGGCAAAGAGCAAAGTGAGCTGACCCCACAGAGGTCAAGCCGCCACACCCACTGACTGTGACCTCACCACCACACCCACTGACTGCAGACAAAACTAGGGCAAAAACCTCCCAGAATAAGAAAAGTAGCCGGTTTGAGAACGGCCGTCACTTGGACAGACACACGGCCTAGTGGGAGGGTGTTCTTCTACAGCAGGATGGGACACACCAGGGAGAAAGAGAACAACAACAACAACAACAGCAACAACAACGGATCAAAGTGCTAACCTCTACCAGAACGACAGTCCAACAGTTAGTAAGCAGGTAGTTCCCTCTCCAACACCTTTCTCATCTCCCATCCCAATCTTCCCTCCCCACTCGCTGAGAGTTTTGTTTTTCTCCCCACTCGCTGAGAGTTTCGTTTCTCTTCAGTTGCGCAGGGGAGAGAAGCAGCGCAGGTCTTCCTGCTCCAGGGGCGAGCGGCCGCCCTGTGTACTCAGGTTACTGGGCAAGTTGCCCCCCACTGACAGCTGGGAGGAGGGAGTGGAGGCGGGGCTAGGGTGCAGGCCGCCGCCCATCCGCTGAGAGGAGGAGGAGCTAGAGAAGTGGCTCTGGTGATACAGCCCCATGTGGGTGAGGGGGAGGGGCAGGGGGGCCAGGGAGGAGGGGGTGGACGACGAGGGCAGCCCGCCCCCACCCCCCCCTGAGGAAGAGGAAGATCCCGCGGAGGAGGAGACAGGGGGCAGCACGTTGGGGGTGGGGGTGGAGGAGGCAGAGGTGCAGGCAGAGCCCCCCCCACTGCCCCCACCCCCCGAGGAGGAGTGAGGGGGGGGCAGCATCTGGTTGTGGCCAAAGTGGTCGCGGATGAGTGGCACGTTGAGAGAGGGAAGCTGGCCACGCAGGTGTGAGTTGATGAGGTGCTGTGGGGAGAGGAATCCCCCGCTAGAGGACACGCCGGGCATCCCGGGGAACTGGTCCGCCCCGCCCCCGTGGCATGACGAAGGGAAGTAATCCAGAGGCTCCTGTTTGATCTGCTTCATCAAGCCCGACAGTGCGGCCTGGCCCGACGGTCCGTGCATCATGGAGCCCATGCCAGCCGTCAGACCGCCCATCCCCCCACCACCCCCCGACCCACGCAGCATGCCCTGGTTGTGGGCCACGGCTGGCAGCTGGCTGTTGTTGTTGTTGTTGTTGTTGTTGTTGCGGTTCTCGTTATTGTTGGGGTTGTTGCCGCCCTGCAGGCTGTCACCGTTGCCGTGGTTCCCAATGCCCACGCTGGCGCTGCGGTTGTTCAAGTCCCCTCCATGGTTGCTGAAGCCTCCATCTCGGTCTCTCTGCTGCTGCTGCTGCTGCTGCTGCTGTTGCTGCTGGTTAAAGTTCCCGGAGAAGCGGTCGTCGAAGCCTGAGGCCTGTGAGGGCCCCCCGCGGAGCTCCCCGAAGCGACTGTTGAGCAGAGCCGCATCACGGAACGCCAGCTGGTCGGAGAAAGAGTTGAGGCCAGACATCATGTTGTCCTGTAGGCTGAACCGGTTGGCAGACGCCAAGAGGGCCAGAGGGTCCGCGCCGCGGGAGAAGTTGCCCATCCCCGAGAACGGGATCTGGTGACCCAGGTCATGACCTCTTCCCCCCGGCCCCTGACCCAGCATTTGACCTTGACCCCCAAGCCCGGAGGCGGCTGATGCGGAGAAGTTGTCCCCCCTGGGGGGCCCCATCTGTTCCCCGACAAAGATGATCTCGTCGTCCTCCGAGGAAGTGGGGCTACGTGCCCGCGTGCTGCTTGCCTTCATGGCCGCCATGTTGCCAGGGAAACCTGGCTCAGTGGACGAGGAGACGGGGACCATGGTGGGGGCGCCACCGTACAGATCTTTGGCCTTCCTCTTGCGCCGCTTCTTGGGGGCGGGCGGAGGGTGCTGGTCGATCGGTTTGATATGGATGTGCATCTGAGGAGGTGGAGAAAGAGGAGACAAGGAGTAGTGTGTGTGGGGAGGTGGAGAGAGAGGAGATGGAGAGAGGAGATGGAGAGAGAGGAGGTGGAGAGAGAGGAG
>NW_004799259.1:19442-21688 GCF_000002075.1 Aplysia californica | reverse complement strand
CTCACACCAACTCCTGTACCCCACTCTTTCCCCACACACACAACTCTTTATTTCATCACACAGCCCCTCGGAATTACTCAATAGTCCCAATCTAAACCCTCGTACGGGCCTATTCAAATAGTCTACAAGGAGGCCAGGCTACAAAATTGAGAACCAAGAAATTCCACTAGTAATCCCCACCCCGCACCTTTTTCCTCACCCACACACATCCCAACCCCCCTCCCCTGTAATCAATCGGTCTCTCAAAACCACCATTGCTTAGGCCTAGTCAGTAGTCCCCTCATCAAAATCCCGGACCGAGCCTATTCAAATACCTTATTTTAAAAAGAAGGGGTAACCAAAATGGGGAATTCCCCGTGAACAAGGACCCAGGAAGTTCAACTAGTCATACAAGGAGTCTCATTTCCTGCTAGTGACAGTAGATTATCTGGGCCGACCAAGTAACTCGCTCGCGCACACGACAAAACGGTGAGTCCCCGCCCCGTTAATATGACGACGCTACAGCTTTTCTAGAGCCACTCATCTCCAAGTACCGAAAGGGCAGATACAGCAAAAAAAAAACCCCGATATTTCCTTGTGTGATGTCAGCTGTTTGGTTATTCGTGGGTTGGGGGGGGGGAGGAAAGGGGTAAAGCATTGAAATGAAACGAAATGTGGAAAAGTTTAACACCCCTATCAACACTATTAGGTTATTTAAGAGGCGGGACCCCCGAGTTTACCGTCCATCTCCAAAAGGAACGAGCCTATACGTTTTTATACTATCTCTGAGCGTCTAGGACCGAGCCAAATGAGAAATTGGAGCAAAGTGCCTTTACTACAGGACACAATGTCGGACCGAGCTGAGGTTCGCATCTCTCGAACTCGCAATCACACGACTTCAAGTCCAGTGACCTAACCATTTGGCTGGCGCCCCGAAGGAGTGTATTATTTTCGAGGACATTTATTCATAAAACCAATCCCGTCCATCATCCCTTCCAACCTTTTTTTTTAGGTCGATTCAAAACAGATTTAAAAAAAAAAAACGAAAAAGAAAATGGTGAAATGGTATGTGTATGTTTAAATTAGTGCCTCTATCAACACTATAATGTTATTTAAGAGGCGGGACCTCCGAGTTTAACATTCATCCCTGAAAGGACCGAGCCAAATGGGAAATTGGTGAAAAATGACTTTCCAAGAGGACACAATGTCGGAACGAGCTGGTGCTGGAATCCCAGAAACGGAATCACACAATCACTAGGCTACTGACACCGCATGGGAGTGTATTATTTTTTGTGGACATTTCATAAAACCGATTTCGGCCATCACGCCTCCCTCTCCAACCTTTTCCTATCCTGTAGATATAAAACATACTATTGAATAATGACCCCCTCCTCCACTATAAAAAAAAAAGACATTTAAATTTAAAAAAACATTTTTTGGCAGATTCAAATCAGATTATTTAAAAAAAGAAAGAAAGAAAGAAAGGGGGGAAAAAACCTTTTTTGTGTAGATATAAAACAAATTATTCAACAACAAAAAAAAGACCCCCAAACAAGAGCGCCTGAGCGTAGACAAGAAATGATTCCGCTCCAGAAAGTCCAGCAGACTGCACCAAGTGGACGTCCCACGTCCAGCCACTAGTCCCCAACGTCCACAACCCACAGCTCCAGTCGGGCCGGGCGACATATCGTCAATAGTCCACGTGCTGAGACATTGGCCTCGCTCGTTTATCACACTTGAGGAGGAAATAGACGGAGACGTTCTCGTTTTCCGGACTCTGGCCGTAATGCCTACTTGTTTCCAGCTCTGGGGGGAGGTTTGTCGGCGCATTCCTTCCACCGTTTTGTGGCGTGGTTGTTGTGGAAGGAATGCAGTGTAGTTGGGTCATAGAGAGAGAGAGAGAGAGAGAGAGAGAGAGAGAGAGAGAGAGAGAGAGAGATTGTTGTTGTTGTTGTTGTTGTTGTTGTTGTAGTTCTTGTTCTTGTTGTTGATATAAGTGTTACTGATATTATTGTTGTCTTTATTGTTGCCGTTGTTGTTACTGTTGTTATTGTTGCTGTAGTTTTGTTGTTACTGTTGCTGTTGTTATTGCTCTTGTTGCTGCTGCTGGTGACAAAGCACATCAACACAATACCATCATTTACTGCAGGGAAATAGTAAGAGAGATAGACAAAAAATACATAAGGAAAGAACAGAGATAGGACCTACCAGTGGGGCCCTCCTACCCTTGTAACTGTATCGATCTAGCCTTTACTACAGTGTGGGCG
>NW_004799259.1:13860-14976 GCF_000002075.1 Aplysia californica | reverse complement strand
GTTATTTATTTTATTTTGTTATTGGAACACTTTATTTTTAAAATTATTTTTTAAATCTATTTATTTTCGTGTTGCTAGTGACTTTGACAAAGTTGGGGTTGCGTAAAATATGTTCTGCCTTGTCTCATTAGTCGTCATGTTTTTGTATTTTTGTATTATTTTTTTTTACCACTCACTCTACTTTGTTTCATCATAGGTTGCTCCTTTTTGTTTAGTAAGTCGCATTGCTTTGTTCCGGATTTTCTTTAAAGAACCCCGACCCTCTTTTACCACCACTCCCTCTCAGACACGCATGCGTACACGCATATCCAAAAGATTTTTATCTCACTATCTCTATACTTTTTACCTTTGTCTGTCTGTCTGTCACATTATCAATACACCTTTCTCCTTACTACTTTTATACGAACTGTAAGTGGAATATAAAACATAATGTTTTCACAAAATATTCCATGAATTGAGAGTATATTTCATAATTGATCAAGGCATGCCATCTATTTTGGCTTTCCTTTATAAAAGTTAAAACCTTTTCTCTTTACCTGCTAAGCTGGCGTATAGGAATTAAAGTGATTTTGAAAAAAAAAATATAATCCCAACAAGCCAAACATGCATTACATACACTTTCAAAATGTGCCCCTAAATCCTCGCTGAGCACGGCAGAAGCCAGAATTCATGTACGTGTTTACCCTGCACCCCATTAATCTAATGCGCACACACACAAGCTTCCATTACGAGGCGCAGTTTGTCCTCTTCATATCCCCCTCCTCCCCTCCTCCATCCCCACCCCTCCCTGTCAATCCCCAAATCCTCTTCCTGTCTCTCTTTCTTCTACTCCTGTTTCGCCACAGATTTATGTGTTGTCCCAGAGCATCCTGACCCCACCCCCGTCCCCACACATCAACTCTCCACAGACCGCACAAATCCTTCCCCCCTAGACATGGTTCGTTTGTCTGCCAGTCTGTCTACCACACCTTCGTTCTGTCTCTGTCTGTCTGTCTGTCCGTCTGTCTGTTTATCTGTCGGTCTGTTTGTTTCCATCTCTCGCTCTATCTCTCACCCTTCACCCATCTCCATGCATATCTCGCTCCCCGAGTCTCCTTCACCCTACATCCTCCATCC
>NW_004799259.1:7689-9255 GCF_000002075.1 Aplysia californica | reverse complement strand
CCACGGGTGTGCAAATGAAGAGCAAAACACCAGCAAGTTTCACTATAATCAAAGACCGCGTAAAACAAGATAGTTCACTCCTCTCTCTGAGCTAATTAAAAAAGTGTTCTCAAAATTTGGTGGTGCCTTTTCGGAAAAGCGCAGATTTTGCGAACAGAGTTAACCTACTTGTGAGAAAAACAATAAAAGCTGTGCTATTCCTATTCTTTCTCTGAATAAACGAAAGAGAGAAAGAGAGCCTCAAAACAAAGACTGCAGCGCCACCTGAAGCAATGCGCGGACTTCTGCGGACAAAATTTTGGCTGATGGAACAATCTTGTTATGTACGATCTTCACTTCACTATAGTCGAGTGCACGCACAACCTTTCCCTCTTGCCTTTTCATTTCGATACCTCAGAATTACAGTGTTCTATCTAACATTTTTGGTCGTTTCGAGTTATAAACTAACACGATGAGGTAAGAAACCAAATAAGCTCTCTGTTCTATCAGAAATCGTAAGATTATTCAAAGTTATTATCAAGAAATTTAAAGAATTGCACACGAAAACAGCTTGACCTGTTGTGAAACTCAACATTTTTAACGTCATTTTTTTTCAAAACCAGAAGAAATGTAGTTCTAAGGTGGCGATTTGTTTTCTATAAATAAAGTCAAATAGTGTGCGCCTCGGTAAAACAGTGATTACGTCAGAGTGAAGAGTCTAGGATAGCATACTACATAAGTCTATGGGTGTACGTGAAGCTGAGAGTGTGCGTCCGTGAAAGGTGTCGCGGCTTTCATCACGTCAAAATGCTAACCACAAAGGCCGGCCTCACATAGAGCGTCACTCGACATGTCACGCGGGAGACTGGACACGGGTCACGCGTGTAAGCAAAAGTATTCAGTTTAATTTTCACGGCACTCCTCACATGAACAGTTGCCTCACGCTTGTCACGTTGTAAAGCGTGTGTTCATGTGAGGGGAGGAATGTGCTTGCTGGTTCTTTTTGATCTGTGTCTTGTCACCTCGTGCATTGAGTACAGTAGATGTGTGCTAAGCCTTATCCAAGCAAACTGTCGAAAAAGCATGCAAGCAGAAAAAAGAAAACAAGCATGTGCAGACAATGAGGACACTAAATGACATAATCAAGCTTATTAGGCCCTAACTGAACTTTTATAGACCGATGATGTCAAAAATTGATTCGTTCCACGACGATAGTTCAAGAACTTTCATATGGATTTTATTCAAGCCATCCAAAGGCAGAAGCATGTTCGTCAGTTTCCACACACACAGGAATACCCGGCGCAGCCAGATTCTTCCGGGGATTCATATCAGACATCAACTAACTACGGCTATTTCCAGATTTAATCAATCAAACTAAAATAGATCTAACAAATATACAGAATGGACTGTGTTCTTTTGAACCCTTTGCCTACATTATGATAATGATTATATTCCATTAAAACAATGGTTCCAAAATAAGACATTTGACTTAAGGTGTGTGATGAAATGGCTGTCGTTGTGGTTGTTGTTGTTATTGTTGTTGTTGTCGTTGTTGTTGTTGTTGTTGTTGTTGTTGTTGTTGTTGTT
>NW_004799259.1:2759-4380 GCF_000002075.1 Aplysia californica | reverse complement strand
CAAAAACTGAACGACTTCGACGGACTTTTTCTGTAGGTGACAACGCGTAGAGCTAAGAAAATAACAGACAGGCTAGCAGGAAAATTAATAATGCATATAACAAACGAAGCAGCAAGAAATAGCAAATAGTAAAGCGAGTTTGTTTGAGTAAAGACAAACGCATCGAACCCATGACAGATCGAAACATGAAAAGAAAACGTATCTATTTACTTATGGTTAGACTACAAAGACGCTGACATGAGCATAGGTCGATAACATTTTAATGTAGGTGTTTTTACACCACAATCAACACAATTTAGATCACTTTGGAGGCAGGTATTGGATTAAGAAAGATATTATGACGTCCCACCATAAGAACCGAGATACTCGATATATAATGTAAAGTCGCCTCACACGAGAATCGAACTCGGGCCCTCTACGAACGACAGCAAAGCTCCTAACCGCTACACAACAGACATCGACAGAAAGAATCTTCGGACAGAAAGTAAGAACACAAAAAGGATGTGTGAGGGTTTTTTTTTATTAAGACCCGAAAAAGTCACAAGTCGAGTGTTTGATCTAAACTGTGTTCCCCGACGGGTAGCTTTAGTTTAGTTTGGTAGAGGTTTTATGGAGCTCACAACTGCATAAGATCATATGAGCGCTTGAAGATTAGAGGGGTTACAAGAGAGTAACAAACATAAAAAAGAAGGGGAGATAAGGACGACAATAAATGTTTGATAGGAAAGAAGAAACAAACCACAACAGACCACCCGCCAACCACCCACTGTGGTAGCTTTGCTGATTTCGGAGTTGCCAAACATTTTCTCCGTGCCACAGGGTCGGAAAACGGGAGAGCATTCCAGACGCTGCAAAACGTCAACTTCAAAAAGGCCGCGCGTTCGATCGATTCCCGGCGGAACCCATTGATCTGAAGGGCAGCTCTAGAATGGAATATCGGGCGATAATCAACGTCATTCCATAGCGCACCATGTGTGTGTGTGTCGGAATTTTCATCTCTCTAAAAAATGAAGGTTTATTTTGACGAAGAGCTCCTTCTACATTTCCCCCAAAAACACGCCTTGCCAAAATCAACATGGAAACAAAATAAGCACCTGAAAACATCCCAGAGCTTGCTGTATACACTGTCTCTCCTCCTCCTCCCCCCACCTATTTTGTCTCATTCGGAAAAAAATAATACGGTTTTAGTAAGAGTCGCATTTAGGTCATATAAGAGCCCAAGATTAAAGGTGTTAACTGCAAAAGAGAGAAAAAAAAAAAAGGAAAAATAAGGACGCTTGCTTGAGAGGAAAGAAGGAGCAAATCAAACACAAGTACCGGTACCCACAAACCATTCACAACAAAATTTAATCTTTGTACTGACAGAAATACAGTTACGAAAGCACGTGCACGAAATGAAAACAACTCTCAAATTTAATCTCCCTTTTCACTAGATTAAAGTATACTGTCCCTTTCACACGTGTGGCCTAATCATCTCTTTTCTTTACCCCTTTGCCCAATTTATTTCAACAGTCCCTGAGACCAAGAACATATTAAACTCGAAAAATGGACACTTGTCTCTATATAATGAACCTGAGTGAGAGAGAGAGAGACCGACAGACGACGGGAAGAGAGACAGAGG
>NW_004799259.1:0-1314 GCF_000002075.1 Aplysia californica | reverse complement strand
CCCCCCTCCTCATACCACAGAACAGTACCAACGGTACCATCTTACTCGGAGAACCTCTCAAAGTTGATCACTATTATTATCTCTTTTAATTGGTCGTTTATACTCGGTGGCAATACGATGCCACGTCTGCTTTCAATCGAGACGATCATTTCAGATTCACGAAAAGGTGGTTGGCTCAACGTCCTTTTCACCACCGTGTGACTGTTTAAGAGATAGGGTATCTCATTTAGGTCCATTTCCGATAACACCGAGTCAGGTCGCAGAAAGATACAGCTACAATTTCCAGGATGAAGAAAGTAGATCCACTTTAAACCACGGGGGGTATGTCACGTGCCAGGTGATCTGATACGTAGAAATGTATTATTCGGAAAACAAGACCTCAAAGGTGAGACAAGGACAATATACTATTTGTTTGAATAGAGAAGCAGGAAACTCCACCAGACCACCCGTCAATATCCCACTCGGCAACTGTACCCCGCAAGCAGTGTGTCTTTGCAACAAAGATATAAAAAGAAATAAGAACAGGTGATTAAACGATGGCAGAATTCTTAACAAGGTTCTGTCCGGAGCTTGTCCGTAAAATCAATGGTTGCGGGAATTTCTGAACAGGGATGCCATTACAAACGATTGGCAAAGCTTAAAAAAAAACCAGAAGAAGAAGAGGAAGAAACGACGATTCCTGTACGTTTATCAATTTCACCGGTCTCTGGTTACGATGTGAAACCTACTAGGATGAAACAGTTGAAACTGTATGTTTGTTGGATGTGACAGATTCAAATCCCAAAAGAGTAATTGGTTGCTTTAAAGCACAAGGGGGCTATCCCGAAAAATGTTGTTTTGAGAAAATCGAAGGCAAAGTATTTGGACCCTTGTTCCGTTTCTTCAAAAGACAAAGAGAGTTTTCTTTATAACCAAATAAATATACGCATCAATGAAACCAAATTTCTTCTATAGGTAGGGCACTGCCCACTTTATGTGTAGGTCAAAATTTCTAGAAGCCCCCGAAACCTGGGTTAGCCCGCTTATCCTTAAAAGCGACCCAAAAAAACACCCCTCCAACGAGACCCTCCAAACACCTACACCCTTCGCGCGTTTAGTCCAAACTTTGAAAGAAGTGAATAAGTCAGCAGTTTGACAACTTCGATTCGACTTTTTCTTTTTTTTTCTTTTTCAAGTAAAGAGAAACACATCTACGCAGCAGAGTTAAGTTCCAGAAAAAAGAAATACAGGCAGGCAGGAACAATAGAGGGAAAGAACAGGAACAAGAGAGAGAAAGAACAGGAACGAGAGAGGGAAAGAACAGGAACGAGAGAG
>NW_004799258.1:20847-21899 GCF_000002075.1 Aplysia californica | reverse complement strand
TCGCATTTCTTATTCGGGAAGCCCCATATTATGATTTGCTGCCCACTTTAACTGCTGCTCTCCCGCAGGGACTGCTAGGAGCAAGGCTCTCTCATTTCGAAGGATTTACGTTGAAGTCCTTCAGAGACAATTTATGGGCGTCCTTGTAGCGCTTTTTTTGGAGCGCAAATCTTACGCTTCCCTGAGGACATTTTGACATACCGCAACGTTAAATGACGGCGACGATTATGATGTGCCCACTACGTCATGAAAGAGATAAAAGAGATGCCGGGTGACCGGTGCCGGAAACCATCGACGGACGTTCTACCTGTGTCTGGTACATGTCTGACGTCTGACGGGCTTCGGGGCCATCAGCAGACGATGACTGTGAGTGTGAGGCCGACCTGGTAGCTGTCTGTCTGGATAAACACGCGCTTCTAAACCTGGCACACACGAATACACACTAATCTCTCCCGACGTCGTTTTCATTTCCCGCTGCTCTGTGCCGACTGCTGAAGTAGGGCAGATGGTAGCTAAATGTTTGGGGACGTTCGTACTAAATAAATCTGGAACTTGCTACAAGCGTGTATGTGCCAGAATCTGGTGATTATCAGATGACGGGGGTCATCTTTGATGACACCACTGCTAGGTAAGAATTTAATGTGCGTACTGGAATCTCTAGAAATGCGATTTTTTCTTCATTTGAGAATGTTGACAATTTTTCGGAAAGAAAAGAAATCAAACAAGGTAGTGTTTAAAAACACCCTCGGGGCCGCTTACAAATAAAACCATTAGGTAGAGACAATTTGATGCAGTTTCTGGGACACTTGAGTAGACACAGGCGCCTTAAACAATTTAGGCGTAGCTGGTGAAATTGAAGGTACACAAAGCAGGGGTAGATCTAAAACAACATTCTAGGAAAGCCTGAGCAGATAGGTGGAAGGGAAGGGCCAGGATTATATTGTCTGTTTTATATCCTTTGAGTTTGAGCAAAGAATCAAAAGGCGAACCATAATTGACCATTTCCTTCGTAGATTTGGCGCGAGATGCTAATGCTACTGCTGCTGCTGCTG
>NW_004799258.1:16799-17728 GCF_000002075.1 Aplysia californica | reverse complement strand
TCTCTCTCTCTCTCTCTCTCTCTCTCTCTCTCTCTCTCTCTCTCTCTCTCTGGGTCTCGCTTTCTCTTTCTCACTCACAATTAATCACATTCAAAGAAAAACAGGCTCATTGTATGATATATGGATTGATCCGTCTTTACTCATGCACATATTATATTATGGGTTCGTAGGTATGTTTGTAGGTAGGTAGGAAGGCAAAATAAATGACATTTTTACGTTATGAGCATCCTCCTCCTCCCCCCTTCCCCCTTTCCCCCCATACCATTTTCCCTTCCCCTCTTCTTTCTTGTATGAAGAGATAAAAATCAGATGGTTTAGTTTTAGTTTTAGTAAAAGTGTTTTACGACACTTTGCAACACAATAAGGTAAGACGATCTATATTTGTGCCGAAGATTAAAAATGTGTTACAAGAGAGTAACAAACATAAAAAAGAAGGAGGGGAGATAAAGACAATTGATGTTAGATAGGAAAGAAGTTCAGCAAATCACACGAGAGCACCCGCCAACCACCCACAAAATCAGATAGTTGAAAGAAATAAAGAGACGAAAATCATCAAACCCTTCAACTACGTCAAAAACTGCGCAAATAAGATCATCAGACACATAAGGCAGACAGACAAGCACAGCCAGATAATTATTCTGGTAGAAGTTCAGACATAACATGCAAAGAATGATTGATATAATAAGAATTATTTTATACGGTTGCTAAGCCGTGGTGTTGCTCTGTGGGTGCATACAAACGTATAAATTAAGCTAGTATGTGTGTAGACACAGTGTTTGTGCATGTATTTTGTGTGTTTATTTGTTTGTGTTTGTGTGTGTGTTAGTGTGTGTGTATGTGAGTAAGTGTGTGTGTAAGTGTGTTTACTTATGTATGTTCATGTGTGCGCGTACGTTTGTGCCTTTATGTTTATTTACATATTGCGTAAA
>NW_004799258.1:14151-15759 GCF_000002075.1 Aplysia californica | reverse complement strand
GACGGTGCCAGTCACTGGAGGCGCGGCTGCTGCGGTTGCTACGCACGCGACGGGGTCACGGAGGTCATGGTTCACGTGACCTGCGGTGAGCAGTTCCGGTGGAGGGGGCGGGGGAGGTAGCTCATCCAGATCGTCGGGTGGCGGAGGAGGAGGGGGAAGTGTTGTGTCCCCTTGTTCTGAAACGTTGGAAGAAGAACGAACTATGAACTAAAGAAATACATTTGGCGCTCATATGACCTTATGCAGTTGCGTGCGCCGTAAAACCTCTACTAAATATATAAATAAATACATGAACAATATAATATAGATGAAAATTACATTTTACTGTCTGTCTTTGATCCTTCCCCACTACCTCTCCTTCCCTCCTCTCTCACTCTATTTCTTTCTTTCAATCTCAACCTCTCTCTCTCTCTCTGCTCTCTGCTTTCATTCTCTCCCCCCTCTCTCCCCCCCTCTCTCCCCTCCTCTCTCTCTCTTTCTCGCTCTCTCTTCCTTTGTTTATCTCCCGCTGTTTTGCAAAATGTGCTATAGTGAGGTAAAAAATTCGTGGCGCGACTTACTGTCAAATATCTTTTCAACTATCGAACATAAACTCTCCAGCTTTTGTACAGTGACTAGTACCAATTTGTCTTAACAGATCAATATTTTTGTAAAGACCTGTTAGCTCTTTTTAGAAAATTCATTAATTAATACAAATAAAAAATCCAAGTAGGTGGTTTCTACTGATTTTAAAAAGATTTACAGCTGGGACGATATCGCTTTTAAAAGCAAGTCCGTCATTTTTTCCCCTAATACTAATACTAATAGTGGTATTATCTTTATTGGACGCATGCTTAGAGAACTTTTAGTGCAATAAAGTGTTCACTATCAAATTAATTTCTTGTAAATAGTTTTGCCACTAAAAGTGTCATTGATGAGCTGTGACGTAACCCATATGTGTATACAAAATGTGTGTGAGGAGCGGGAAGTGCTGTGAACAATTATATTTTCCGCGTGAAGGAGGTTTCTGGTATTTTATATTTATGAAGAAACGTTTAAAAAAAAAATCTAGCCTCAATTGTTGTGGAAAAAAATGATTAAGTTAAGATACAAACTGCTGTGCAAAGTATGGGTACCGTTGATTCACCCGTTATAAAGATATTTGAGAATAAGTTGCGCCACGAATTTTTGACTGCACTATAGGTGGGTCTAATAGAAGATGCATACTTAACAAATCCATACAAATACAATCCATAATTTTCAAAGACATCACGCCTACCCCCCCCCCCTTTCCCCTTTTATTCCCGAGCTGCCCCTCCTTCATCCTCTAACACGTCGCTTCTGCCCCATACAAACAACCCATTCCTTCCCCTCTCCTGTTGAACAATCTAGCTTTCAACTTCATTCCACAGAATTCTACACTTAAGTGTAGAATTCTGTGCTTCATTCCCAATCTGGACCATCACCTTCCCTCCCCCTCTCCACGTTGCCTCCCAACCTCCCCTGCCCCCACCCCACCCCCCATCAGAGGCTATTCTTTTCTTCATCCGACCCTCCCCTCCTTTCACTCCCAACCCAAAAGCCACAATGAGAGAAAACGGTGTGTGTTCGTCTCTCTCTCTCTCTCTC
>NW_004799258.1:9960-12805 GCF_000002075.1 Aplysia californica | reverse complement strand
ATTAATAATAATAATAATAATAATAATAATAATAACTAACTATAATGATAATAACAATTTTGCATTTTAAAATTCTGTATCTATGCTCCACAGCATGCCCTAAGTGCTTTACAACTGTTAGTACCAAATACCCAAGCAAACCCTAGAACTACCAGAAATATTCCCGAGAGGCTAATCAGGGCGCCACTATTAAAAACAGTTAGTGAAGAGCTAGACTGCTCTGTAAACTGCCCTTGTTTGAATCCCTAGAGAAACATTAATGGATATATTTTATATACATTACACTTACACCTTGCGTTTTCTAGAAATGAAAACTCTCGTGATACACATCGTCATCAATGAGTGTAACTCTTTGGCAAAGACCTTTTGGAGAAGGACGTCAAATTGGAGATCTCGAAATCCTACTAGTATCCTGTGTTGAAATGGGTGTAGGTCTAGGATATCGTACTGAATTCTCAGAGCTATTCTATTTTCTTACCACTGACATTCCTTAGTTTGACCTGCGCCAGCTGGTCTGCCGTGGCTGTTGACGGCTGCTGTTTTTGTGGACTCGTAACAGCCGCTGCCAAATTAGCGCGGGAAGGAGAGGCAGTCCGAGGGGACCTGACTCCAGCAGGGACTGAATTCAAATCTCTGTGTGGCTGGTAGTGTTGTTGGCTCGGCGCTTGAGGAGCAGTTGGGGGAGGGGGTGGGATGTGCGAGGGAGGGGTTTTGTGAGTGTGATGATGTCTGACTGGCTGTTGAGCAGGAATGGGCGGGGCTTGATACAACGGGGCCTGGTCGTACTGTTGTTGTTGATGGATTGTGTAGGCGGAACGTGCCTGATCAGCAGATTGTGGGTGGGTAGGCGGGTAGACTTGATGGTGGCCTGCGCGAGGAGACTGTGGTGCCTGATCTCTGCTCATTGGTCGAGATCTTGAGTTAGGATCTTGCAGGGGTGGAGGAGGGGGTGGAGATGGAGTTCGGGGTCTGCCAGAGTTTGCCATGTATCGGTCGTGGAGTTGGACTGGAGGGGGAGGAGCTGGGAAAGAGGGCGGGGGAGGAATATTGTCCTGGCGATGTTTGTTTCGTTGGTTCATGGGAGGGAGTTTTGGGGAGGACACAGGGTGGAGGATAGGGGGAGAAGTGGTAGAGTTTGGAGCAAAGGATGGGGATTGTGGGGGGTACGACACATCTGACGGCGTCTGCTGGGGTGAGGGGGGATACTGCTGCTGGTTTGGATGATGATGATTTTGTGCCTGAGCTGTGTAAGAAAACATCTGGCCATTGTGACTGTTATTGTTGTTGTTAAAGTTGTTGTTGTTGTTGTGGTGATGATTTTGCTTTCCGTTATGTTTTTCAGCGCGATGATGATGGTTCTCCATATGGGCGTGGTCTGATGTCAGAGGGGGAACTGTTGGGGGAGGGACGTAGGTCAGAGTGGGGCGGTGTGGGGAGGTGGGGGAGGGCTGGACAAATGTGCCGTAGATGCCATCTGCACGGGGGTCCGGCTGAGCTGTGTGAGAATTGAGCGGTGGAACTGCTCCCACACTGCCACTGCGTCCTCCTCCTCCTCCTCCCCCTCCCCCTCTTCCTCTATCTGTGCCCATCAAGTCTTCAGCCTGTTGGTAGTTGTCATTGATTCTACGATAGATAACTTCATCGTCGTCATTAGCGATGCAGGTTTGATAATCTCCCTTGTTGAGAACAGAGCCTTCAGACTTGACCCCGGCCCTCCCACCATGTGGGGAGGCATCTCTCGATCTCAACTGCACATCATTGATAGCATGATGGAGGCTCTGCGCTGCTTGTTTTGGGTTTAAACCCACAGCGTAGGAGAATGGTCGATTTTCTTGATAGCGCTTCTGATTTTGTTGTTGTTGTTGTTGCTGCTGCTGCTGTTGTTGTTGCTGAAGTTGTTGTTGAAGTTGCTGAATATGCTGGTGATGTTGGGCTTGGTGAGGATGATGCTGTTGTTGATGGTGGTGTTGGTGGTGATATTGATGATGGAGTTGGTCGTGAGTGACATAACCAGGACTGCTGGGAGGAGTCCCATCTGATGAGGCTGAAGTCTGTAGACATGAAGACATACGAACAGGAATAGATAAAAACCCTATTATGTTTACTGAAGGGAAACGACGCAGGGGTAGCTCGAAAGTAACTTACTTGAAGAGACTAAACAGATGGCTTAGGGGAAAAGATCAGGATAGCGATGCTTTTTTTAAAATATTTTTTTTAAAGATTATCTGAACAAGAGAATGAAAGGAAAACCATGGTCGCCAATGTCTTGTTCGTTTGTTTTAATTAATAGAGTTTTTACAGCGGTCGCAACTGCATAAGGCCATATGAGTGCCACGGGGTGGATGTCAACAGGAAAGTCCAAACGGGGAATCAGGCTTACTCTGCTCACCTCTCAGGCCTCAACAGCACAAAGTCTACTTTGACTATCACGGTAACCCGGAAATAGCAGTTCTCAAGAGAGTGACAAACATACAAAAGAAGTAGAGACAAATTAACGATAGTAAGGATGAGGAAAGAAAAAGCAGCAGTTCATCCTATGTTGTCCCGGTACAGTATGAGCATGCCATTGATAAATCAGCCCATGCATAATTCTACTGTGCATAAGAACATGTTAATATCCCCCCTCCCCCCTTTGAGATTGGCCTAAAGACAAGTTCAGTCAGTAGCACTGCCCTGGTAAAGGGGGGTGGGGGCGCCAATGTCTGTCACACATCTGGCACTTGAAGGTGACTGTATTACATTTCACCTTATCTGTCCTTCTGATCCACTTTTCTCAACTAGTATATGTGCCTCTTCTTCCTTTCTTCTCCCTGTTTCACTTCTCTCTCTCTCTCTCTCTCTCTCT
>NW_004799258.1:6195-9860 GCF_000002075.1 Aplysia californica | reverse complement strand
TCTCTCTCTCTCTCTCTCTCTCTCTCTCTCTCTCTCTCTCACACACACACACACACACACACACACACACACACATGACCACACATATAATTAATATACACACATGACCACACATATTATACACACAATCATACACGCACGCGCACAGACACACATATACTCATACACAAATACAAATACTCACACACTGAAACACACAAATACACACAAATATCATACACAAACACTCGTCAGAATATCAAACATGGAAACATCAGATTTTTATCAGCCTCCCTCAGCTTTGAAAATGTAAATAGTGCATTGTGATGAACACCGGCCTCAAAGGCATAAAATAGGCGATTAGATGGATTCACAGCAAAATGAAAGCCAAGAAAAAGATGGATTGATGGAGTCAAAGTAAACTTTCAAGGGTACAATATAGTGACCAAAGGAGCAATGACACCTGGCCAATATCCAACAATTGTACTTTTCCTCAACATCTTAAGGTACTGAAGAACCGAAGAAGTAATAGTAAGTATTCTGATGGTGTGCGTACCGAGAGGTATCACCAAGTACTCCATCAACAGACGCCAAACAAAATTAATTTCACTTACCCTGCTGGAGGTGGAGTTTCTGTTGCCAAGCTGTGTGTCTGGCCGCCTCTCAGGCAAAGTGGGCGGAGCTCTGGCTCGTGAGGGGCTGGCCGAGCGCTGTAAGGCGGGGAAAGGGGAAGGGGGTGGGGAACGTGGGCAGGGAAAGGGGAAGGGGGTGGGGAAAAGGGACGGGGAGAGGGGGGAAGGGCAGGGAAAGGGGAAGGAGGTGGGGAAAGTGGACGGGAAAAGGGGGTGGGGAAAGTGGGCGGGGAAAGGGGGTGGGGAAAGTGGGCGGGGAAAGGGTAGTTTTACTTTAGTTTTAGTAAGAGCTTTATGGAACTTTCAACACAAATATTCAGGTAAGCGCCAATAATTTGAGGGGTTTCTAGACAGTAACATACAAAGGAGAGAAGGAGGAGAGATAATGACAATAGATATTTAATAAGAAAGAAGGAGCAAACCACACCAAATGCCCACGAACCAACCACAAGGGGGCAGGGAAAGGGCTGGAGTGAGGATGGGGGACGGGAGATCGGATGTTAGAAATGTCTAAGGATACAGTACTTTGAGAAAGGGTGTACATTGTCTCCTTTTTCATTTTGGTTTTGATTTTGATTTACCCAAATTTCGGCTACCATTTGGACAAGAACATCTATTTTACCCGAAAAGGATATGTTAAAAACCTATAAAAGCTATGTCATTCTTTTATGTCCAATACAAAAACACTTTAAGTACCAGTGAAACATTATTATACCAGGGGTAAAACGGGTATAAGGGAAATAACTCTTTCCTTACCATATGCCCATTCAGAGGCATGGGGTGACCTCCCCTTTGCATGTTGTACATCTCCCTCGGAGAGGGAGGGAACTGTCTGGAGGGATCCATTGCCTCCTCTGAAGTCTTCCCCTCCTCCTCCTCCTCCCTCCTGACGAAGTCGTAGTCAGTGGGTGGGTGTGGAGATGGGCGGAGGTCTGGGAAGGCTGAGGCTATGGAGTAATAACAACCGTCTGAGGATGTCCTTGCTGCTACTTCGTTGTCGTCCGCACCGTGGTAGTAGCTGAAGTAAGATAAGATAAGATAAGATAAAATAAGATACTTATACAATATATAATGTGATTGGAAAAGTTATCTGTTCGATAAGGCATGATAAGATACGATATTTATGCTATTATAATAATATGATAAGATAATATACGAAACAATGCTAAACGATAATGTACGATATGATAAGATATGATAAGAATCGACACGATGCGATATGATAGAAGAGTAAAGATAAAGTAAGAGACGAGAAGAGAAGATACTATTAATCTTTACTGTCCAGACACTGGCACATTGGATTCGTGATTCAACACATACACACACAAACAGACACACACACACACGCGCGCGCGTGCGCACGCACACATACTCTCTCACACATCTTCTCTTCCATACACATAAATAATAAGTAAAAACAAAATATTAATTTTTGCAGAAGCAGACTCACAGTCTCACGCATATGTCATAAAAGAACAATAATTCTTAATTACAATGATGATGATAATGATAACGATAATAATAATAATAATAATAATAATAATAACAATAATAATTATAATAATTGTGATAATAATAAAAACGTTTCATCTAGATACAAAAACAGTATTCTGTTAGTATTCCAATAGTATTCTAAATATACAGGATTTACAAATCATAGGATAAAATACTTTTTTTACAAGCTGAGTAAGTAAAGTGGCAGATTTTACGGCACTTGCAACACAATTGGGTCATACAGGTACCAAAGATTAGGAAAAATGTTATAGGTTTAGCGCCCTTTGAACACTATTAGGTTATTTAAGAGGAGGGTCAAAGATTAGAGGTGCTACAAGAGAGAAACAAATACTTAAAAGAAGAAGGAGAGATAAGGACGATAGATGTTTGGTAGGAGAGAAGGAGGCAGAAGTATAGAGGGTGATGGTAAAAACTGACCTGTCGGCTGAAGCGTCGTAGTGCTTGTCTTCTGAAGGCGACGAAGTGGTTGTGTCTGGTGGTGGAGGTGGTGGCGGGAGTAGCGAGAGGCGGCCGGCGAGGTCTGGATGTGGTGTCGTTGTATTGTCTGTTGGGAGGAACACGGAGTCAAGCTCGTCTGTGGAGATAATGATAATATGAGAAATGAATATTATAACCATCCAGAAGATCAAGGTCATAAGTCAAGGTCATTGATCAACATATCTACAGATGTTTTAAACTAGTACAATCACCAAAATGTCAGTGTGGAGAGGCGGACCAAACTGTGGAACACATCCTTCAGCACTGCAAGACAAACATGGCCCTGAGACAGGAAATGTGGCCAACCCCACTGCCACTACAAGAAAAGCTATACGGGCCGACAAATGAACTGAGCAGGACGGCTCAATTTATGACAGATACCAGACTTCAAGTGTGATGCGATCGAGAAGAAAAAGAAGAAGGTCATTGATCAAGGTGATGTGCTGTGCTGTGCTGTGCTATGTGTCTAGAGGAGCATGGAGTCTAGCCTCGACTCTCAGAGTAGTGTAAGAACGTATAGAGTCCAGCTCATCTATGGAGATAGTAAGTCAATAAATAATGCATTCAATAGGTCATTGGTGTAGGTCAGGTCATGAGCTGTGTTATCTGTCTGGAGGAACAGGGAGTTCAAGTCACAGTATCTAGGCCTACCAGAGACCTCTCCGACGGAGATAGTCAAATCAAAATGCTTTGGGCCTCTGTGGACCAAGTAAAAACAAAATTGGGGGGGAGGGGGGGGGAGCATGCCTGTTTTAACCCATAATTTGATATTTTGCAGTTAGGTTTGACATTTTCTTGAAATTAATTGATTTACGTCACTTTTAGTGGCTATTATATGTGTGACTTGCAGCAGACAATACGCAGTTTGACCCCCCAAAGCAGTGGATCTGTATGCGAGAGTACGTCTCCGAATAGTTCCCGTGTGCTTGCCGGAGACGTCTCCGAATATCCTCTGCCCGTTCAAGTTGTTTGAGAAGACAACAGGCAGCAATGACATTCAGAAGGTCAATGTCACGTTTCAGTTTTCAGACGTGAGGAATATGGAGTCTAGATCGGAGATGG
>NW_004799258.1:3830-5332 GCF_000002075.1 Aplysia californica | reverse complement strand
CCCGGCTATAGACAGAGAAATATCTTGTCAGTTTGTTAGTGTTTGAGCGCTCAATCAACTGCTTGCACTGTATGCTTCACGGGAAGCTGAGAATGTTTCGGAGTGTTCTATGGTCTGCTGGGGTAATAATATAGTGTAAAGAGCATAGAGCCTGCTGTTGAGCGGGGATATGCGCTATACAAATGCTGTCTATTATTATTTTCTATTATTATTATTAAGTAGCAGTAGAAAGGCTGCAGAAAGAGTCAGGGGCCCAGAGGAGGGGGCAAAGGAGGTGAAGGGTGGGTGTAGAAAATAGAGACGGAAGCAGACGACAGAACATTGCTAGAGAGCAGGATAGGAGGTGAAAGAAGACAATTTTAGAGGACAACATTTTTCCGTCCTTACCCGGATTCTTTTTTTGTGATAATGAGACTGACGCACTACCTACTGCGCTCCCGAGGCTCTTACCCGGATTCGAACCCGGGACCTTTGAATGAGAGGCGAACACCTTAACCTCTCGGCCACGAGAGCCCCCTTTCACAGGTTAGAAATATAGGAGAACGCAAGGGTGTCATGGAACAATGACTGTTAGTTCAGGTGACCGCTATGGCATATTCGGCTGTACTATCATGATCTAACACAGCGCTTGTCAACCTAAGTGGTATAGCCATCTAGTAGGCGTTTTATTAATTTTGGTGAGTGGTGGGGATCACCTGGAGGTGGAAACCGGTGTTATTTCATGACCCGCTTGGAAATATATAATATAGGAGGGAGTTATGAACATTTTATTGTTGCCTCTTAAAGTGGGCGCTAAAGTTGATTAGCATTTGATGTAATCTGAGTTTCATATCATCAACCTGGCAACATTCCAACGGCTCTCGGAACCGGCCAACATATTATTATCATTGTTATACCGTCGCCGTTATACAGCTCTGCAGAATGTCAAAATTTTGAAAAACATGAAAATCAGTGAGCTTATGTGTAGAATTTCATGGGGCGAATCTAATGGTCCTAGTCTCATTCCACTTCTTAAAGCAAAAAATAGAAGTAAACGAATGAAACATTTAGTATTAGTATCGACTTTTTAGCAAATTGAACTTGTTTTTTGTTGTTGCTAATCTTAAAAACCTAGTATTAATTCACAATGTGGAATGACGGAGACGGTATAAACATAACAAACGCCAAGACACATACTACGTACTTACGCATAAATTACGCACGAACACACATACTTAAGCACACGCGCACACACAATCTGATCAAATCCTGGAGCTGAAAAGGTTAAGCTTTTTTAAAGGTTATAACGAGATAGAGAGCTATCATCGCTTTATTATACTTTACTTAATGACATTTCTAACACTCTGTATTTAATCCAGTTGGACAACTGCTCTGAAAACGAACAAGTTGGAGCCAAATACAAAAATTATCCGTAAATACACAACATAGCGTAGAAAGAAAGACAAATTCTCCATCACTCCATATTCATTAATTGAGGAAAAATTATATATTCAATAATCATT
>NW_004799258.1:0-1181 GCF_000002075.1 Aplysia californica | reverse complement strand
CGTTCACTGTCTGTAGCCGGGTACCCATTTCCACCTGGGTGAAGTGAGGAAAATTTGTGCAAAGTGCCTTTCCTAAGAACACAATGTCGGGCTGTCGGGCCCCTGACGGGATTTGAACCCACGACCTAACGGTTGCGAGTCCGAAAGCTTAACCACTAAGCCACCGACGCCAGATAGATAGATAGATAGATAGATAGATAGATAGATAGATAGCTAGAGAGTTAGGTGTGTTGGGAGAGAGAGAGAGAGAGAGAGAGAGAGAGAGAGAGAGAGAGAGAGAGTATAATAGTATACGTACACACACACAGGTTTGATATGGGGAAAGCAGCAGGACAATATTTATATTCAGAGAATGTTTTGGGCACCATGGGAGATTTTGTTGAGCTTGGGATGGAACTCCTCCCTTCCACAAACCAGTGGATCATATTATTAACTTGTTACGCGAAACTCTGCCTTGGTTGGGGGAACTTCAGCTTTGTCCGAGGACTCGGGAGCCAAGGACCTGTTAACCTTTTGACCTCACAGAAGTAGACGTGTCCTCATCGACTCCAATATTCAAACATTCACGATGTGTGTGTTGCTCAGAGCTATAAGAAGCATGGCTGGCAGCGCCATTTGAATGCTGTGTTATTTTTACGGACATTGCATTTTCATTATAATTTTCCTCAGCGTTTCGAAAAATAAGAGCATATTTATTGAATGAAAAAAACCCAATTAAGATTAATACAGCAATGGCATGTACTTGATGATTACAATACAGAGTAATCAGTAAAGCCAACAAGAGTGTTAAATTTGTTTTTTATTAAGTAAGAGTCATATTAGATCTAGATCTATGTGCCAAAGAGGAGAGGTCTTACTAGACAGTAACAAACAAACAAACAAACAAACAAAAAAGAATAAGGAGAGGAGAGATAAGTTAGCTTTGGCAGAGGTTTTAGGGCGCTAGCGACTGCATAAGGTCATATGAGCGCCATGAGATTAGAGGTGTTACAAGAGAGTTACAAACATGAAAAAGAAGGAGGACGATAGATGTTTGATAGGAAAGAAGGAGCAAACCACACCTGCCAACCATCCACGATTATTAGAAAGAGAATATTGCTGGGGGACCTATACAAGCTCTATACGGAAAAAATCGATCATGGTGTTCGAAAAGTACGAATAAAGACTTAATGCTTCGAAGT
>NW_004799257.1:20085-21961 GCF_000002075.1 Aplysia californica | reverse complement strand
TCTGTCCCACCACTATAGCGAAGCAGCGCCACAGGTCTACTAATTTACGATTTTATGTGTGACGACCATGATTCTGTCTGTCCGTCCGTCCTTCTGTCTGTCTGTCTGTTTGTCTGTCTGTCTGTCTGTATGTCCGTCTGTCTTGATTTTTTCTAGCACAGTATAACCATTATTGTTCTGGATTTCTGATCACTCAGCTACTACTACTACTACTACTACTACCACTACCACTACCACTACCACTACCACGTTCTAGGCCTCCCGTGAAGCATACAGTGCAAGCTGCCGACAAAGCGCTCAAACACTAACAAACCGACACGATCTCTTGCTGTCCTTAGCCGGGTACCCATTCCCACCTGGGTGAAGGGAGGAAAATGTGTTGTGAAGTTGGGGAAAATATGTGTGAAGTGAGGTTATTTCGTTCAAAGTGCCTTTCCCAAGGACACGAGGTAGTGCTAAAATCACAAAGATTTATACAGTAGATATAATGAGGAGAGATATGTTTTGTGATGACATGGCAGTATATTTTTAATGCGAGCTTTGCTTAGGCATCTGTTTTTTTAAAAATGTATTAGTATTATTCATGTGTATTTTGCTTATTTGTTTGTTTGTTTGTTTGTTTGTTTGTTTGTTTGTTTGTTTGTTTGTTTCCCTTTCTTTCCTCTTATTTTTTTTCTTCTGTTTTTTTTTTCTCCATTGTTTTTCCATTTCTTTTTTTACTTTTCTTTTTCATCCTTATCCTTTTTTCCCCAGCATTCTTCTTCTCTTTCTTTCTGTCTTTCTGTCGTTTATTCTTTGTATTTCCTTTCAGTCAGTCCTTTCTGAAAACGATTTCTTTATATGTGCCTGGACAACACTTCTTTCCTATTGTCATATTCTTTTTTATTCAGGGGGTTGGCTGTATACTGTATACCGATGTGTGGTCAGCGTCTTTTATTTCCTCCTTTCAGTTAGATCTTCCATCTGCTCCGTATAGCATCACTCCCACTTTCAAGTCAGCACAAGGTTGAAAAGTCGGGAACAGAATCAGATGCATGCTACACTTTGATCTTAGCCAAAAGGCCGAGAAGCGATCAATATCCTTTCACTTTCAGTTACTTTTAGATCTATTTCTGTCCTGTCCCGGGGCAACTTGGCCGCCATCTTGCTGCATCTTCGCGAGCTATAAATAGACCTGTGTACATCTTAACAACAACTTTCTTTTTCTTCTTCTTCTTCTTTTCTTTCTTTCTTTTCTTACTTTCTGCTGGAAATAACATATTTATTTTGGAAGTCATGAAAGTGTAGAATGATGAATAACACAGAGGAGTTATAATATCTATTTTGATTGGGTTAATGTTTTTTGTTTGTTTTTGTTTTTGTATTTGTATTTGTTTCGTAGAAGCAGAGTGGCAATGCCAGATATAATACTCCTTGACGGTCTATTAATGATATTATCTGTCTTATATAGAGGCCTTCCTCTGCTCCTATCTCCTTCGTGTTTGTTGGTCTGGGTTCAAAGCGAGCCCGTGGGGACTGAGCTCAACGTAACGTTGTGCATACAGTTTTGTTTATTTTTTAGCTGGGGAGTATATTGTCGTGTAGTTATGAGCTGTGTTTGCTGGAGTCTACCTGCGCGTATGTGCACGTGCACGTGCACACTCATATTTGCTTATATATGTACACACATGCATACATATTTAACCACTTAGACACTTACAGACACACAAGAACGCATACACACATACAAATATACACATGGACATGAACAAGCTCAGACACACGCACACGAACTTGTACGCACAAACGTGCACGCACACACACACACACTCACACACACATACACACACACATACACACAAGCACAGGCACACAGGCACAGGCACACACACACAGG
>NW_004799257.1:16182-17534 GCF_000002075.1 Aplysia californica | reverse complement strand
ACACTCTCATTGCCACTGACTGCTCTTCGCTCTCCATAACCCCCCCTAAAAAAAACACACAAAAAAACAAAAAAACTTCCCTCCTCTCGTGCACACCAAGGGCGCAGAGATGAAGGTCAAAACACAAGTTTCGCTTCAGTCGAGTGCGCGCGCAACCTTTTCCTCCTTCCTTGCCCTTCATTTAGCTCTTAATGGATTCAAATGGTGACGAGCTGCACTTGGCATACTATCAAACTCAAGTCGGGGGTCTCTCGCGGCCTAGAGGTTAAGGTGTTGGCCTCTCATTCAAAGGTCCCGGGTTCGAATCCGGGTAGCGACCAAAAAAATTTTCTTCTCTAAAATTGTCTTCTTTCACCCCCTTTCCTACTCTCTAGCAATGTTCTGTCGTCTGCTTTCGTCCCCTCTTTCTGCCCCCACCCCGTCACCTCATTTGCCCCCTCCTCTGGGCTCCTGACTCTTTATGCAGTCTTTCTACTGCTACTCCTTGACTCCTTCTTACTGCTGTCTTTCAGCCACTTCCCCGATCTTCTGGTAGGAAAGATCTATACCTAGCCTTCTCGGACAAGGGCGAAAAATCTCGGAGGGCCCGTGTGCAAGTTGCACACGTTAAAGATCCCTTGGTGGTCTAAAATCGATAAGAGTAGGCTTCGGCCGTCACCCGGGCAAAATTCAAAAATGTCCTACCAATTGAAAATGTTTGGTGTGTCCAGCGCGCTCATAATATGACCGTATGCAGTTGCGAGCGCCGTAAAAACACTTTCCAAAAGAAACAAACTCAAGTCTGTGATTGACACACTTCAGAGAGCGTTCAGAGCGCGTGCTGTATTGTGCTTCGACCCTGGCACAATCAGTGGAAGGACCCTCGGCGACATTTTGGAGAGAGCAACGGAGCATCAATGGACATGACCGGAGTGCCGGGATGTTGCTTCCTGAAACCATGAATGAATGAACAATGAATGAATGACCATGTCTGTTACAATCGACTGGTGTGGTTAACTCCTTCTTTCCTCATAAATACATATATATATATGGCTCTTGTCTCTCATCCTTCTTTTTTTTATTTGATAACTTTCTAGTAGTGACACTCAAATCTTCGGCACTTATAAATATGACGGAAGTGTGTTAAAAGTGCTGTAAAACTCTTACTAGCTAGCGGATGGTTAGCGGGTGCTCTGGTGTGTCAAGTATTCATTTTATAGCATGCAACAGTTTGTTTTGTTTGTTTTAGTAGAAGTTATACGGCGCTCGCAACTGCATAATAAGGTCATATGAGCGCCAAGGGGTGGATGTCAACAGAGAAGTCCTTACAGGGAATCAGACTTACTCTGCTCACCTCTCTAGCTTCAACAGCA
>NW_004799257.1:12784-15747 GCF_000002075.1 Aplysia californica | reverse complement strand
TCTCTCCCCCCCCCTCTCTCTCTCTCCAGTATTCTCGCTGCTCATTCATTGACAGAGGACACCTTCTGACAAAGTGGTTATGATAATTAATAGTACTAGTGAAATTTATAACCTCTTCGCTTTCTGCTCTGTGGTGGCGACGTCCCCGGAAAAGACCAGAGTCTCCATACACGTAAACAAAGATGACTTTACTTTTACTTTTATCCGCCGCTTATACCCGTTTGGGTGTCACGGGAAGAAAGAGACGTCTCTCTGTCGCCATTTTTTGGTGTAGGCACACAGGTGACACTACTACGATACCGGCGTCCGTGGTGTAGTGGTTAGTCGTTCCGCCGTAGCACGCAGAAGGTGTGAGTTCGACTCCTGATGGTGGAAGTGGTTTTTATCGAGCAACTGCATTATTGTTTGTTTGTTTTGTAAAGTGTTTTGCGGCGCTCGCAACTGCATAAGGTCATATGAGCGCGCGGGACAGACTAAACTTTTTCAGTTGGTAGGAAATTTTGAATTTTGCCCGGGTAGCGGCCGAAGCCTACTCTTATCGATTTTAGACCACCAAGGGATCTTTAACGAGCACAACTTGCACACGGGACAACTGCATTAGCAAAGATGAGGTCGTGACAAAACTTGATTTGGACGTGTTAAAAATATTAAGGGTTCGCAGTTTTCAGTATAATATTGAAAGCAGAGTTTAGACACATAGGGAAACAGCCCCAAAGATTTAAGTCTGCGGGAACGTTGTAGTCCCCCCCTGACAGGCAGGCAAGGGGAGACAGCCGGCTTCCATTAAAATCTAAATCATGGTGAAGCGAGCATAAACCATTTACAATTACGAATGCAGTTGAACCCGCTCACCCGTCCTACACCTGCTGAAAACTCTAGCTTATAATTTATTAAAATGTTCATCTTTTTAAAACTATAATAATATTATGAATATTTTGCAAACTTAAAATCGCAAAGTTCTATTGGCCGTTTTGAGTTACTAAGACCATGGGGTTAGAAACAATATACTTTTATTTTCTCTCAAAATCCCATTTATCTTCCCGGGCTTTTTTTTTCATCATATTGACAGACATTGTGTAAGACATCATCCTGTCTAAGACGGCCACTTTTCTCCTTGACAATAGGTGGCCTACTTTGACAATTTAAATCGTACTACAAGCTCGGAGACTTCCACGCTATTAGTGTCAGCCAGTTAAAGGACGCACAACCACAATCTGAAACCATGTCCTTTTAGTTTTAGTAGAGGTTTTACGGCGCTCTCAACTGCTTTAAGGTCATATGAGCACCAAGGAATGGATGTCAACAGAGGAGTCCTTATAGGGAATCAGACTTACTCTGGTCACCTCTCTAGCTTCAACAGCACAACGTCTGCTTCGACTATCAAGATACCTCGGAAATAGCGGGTCACAAGAGAGTGACAAACATACAAAAGAAGTAGAGGAAAAATGACGAAAGTAATGATTAAGAAAGAAAAAGCAGCAATTCCCTGTTGCAGTTCAGGCACAGATATGAGCATGACATCAATTAATCAGCCCATTTACAATTACAATTCTACTGTGCATAAGAACTCGAGATGTTAATGCCCCCCCCCCCCCCAAATATTCTGCCTCGAGGGCAGGTTGGATCGAACCAAGGCACAAGTGGTGAATTCTACTTCCTTCTTTCGCCTCAGCCGTTTCTGTCGGTCTTTTTAAATTTTAGTAAGAATTTTACGGCACTTACAACACAATAAGGTCATATAGAAGATTAGAGGTGTTGCAAGAGAGTACCATACAAGTAAAAAAGGAGAGAAGGAAGATAGGTATTTGATACGACGGAAGTTAAGGAGCAAACTACACCCAAGCCTCCGTCAGCTGCCCACGTTGTCTGTCTGTCTGTCTGTCTGTCAGTCAGTATGTTTGTCAGTATGTCTGTTTGTCTGTCAGTATGTTTGTCTGTCTGTCTGGCTGGCTGGCTGTCTATCTGTCTGTCTGTCCCTTGCAGTAAGTGCCTTATTATTGTGTCTTGATTTTGTCTTTACTTTTTTCCGGTCTTACTCTGTTGAGGAAAGAAGCAAACATCTCTCTCTCTCTTGCTTGTTGTGTCACCTGTTGTATGGTCACATTGTTCTTGACTTGTGTTTCTCTGACCCCATCTATCGATCTTTTCCTGGGTCTGCCCCTTCCTCTGTTACATTTCCATCTGCTGATCTCTGGTAATTTGCTCACGTTGTTTTATTGTTTCGTATGCTTTTCTTCACTCTTACACCCCTTCCAACACTAGATCTACAACTACAAGGTTATTTAAGAGGCGGAACCTTTTTTGTTTCTTATTTTCGGCACTTATGATCTATTTGTGTCGCAACTGCCGTAAAACACTAGCTCTAACTGGAAATAAAAACCCTAACAACTTGACTAACACCTCATGGAGGGATGCACACGTGTAGATGGTTACAGGGAAAGTTGAGTGGAACAGACAGCGGTAGCGTGGAGAGAAAGAGCGATAAATTGAGCGAGGGAAGAAATAAAACGCCTGAGGAATAAAAAAGAAAAAAAAGAAAAAACCACTCACACACACACGTACACGCACAAAAAAAGGAATGAAAACTATTTTGGTAAGGCGCCGAGTCTTCCCGGAGTCTTTCACCTCTGACCTCTGGACGTCACTCACCGTCTCATTATGCAGACTCCGCCTTCTTACCTGCATGACTGACGTGTCCTGGCTCACGCGCAGTCTTTCCCTGATACCCGACCCCCCTCCCCCTCACCCTCCACACACCCTCCCTCACCCCCACCCTCCCCTATCCCTTTTACTCCATCACCCTTTTTTTTCTTCTCCCTATTCTCTCCATCCAACTTTACTCCCTCTGACCCTCTTCCACTCTCACGTCTCCACCCCATCTTACTCTTTCTTTCTTTCTTTCTTTCTTTCTTTCTTTCTTTCTTTCTTTCTTTCTTTTTTTCTTTTTCGCCCCCACCTCCTAA
>NW_004799257.1:10239-11397 GCF_000002075.1 Aplysia californica | reverse complement strand
CCCTCACCTTCCTCCAACCACATACAGACGTACACATACGCCCAATTTGTGTCTGAGCTTCACAAGCGAACTGTGTTTTTTTGCCAACTTGAGAAGATGAGCGCACGTGTGCTGGCAGCCATCTGAGTCGCTCACGCTGCCGGTTCACGTACTCACTCTCTCACTCATACTCACTCACACGCGTACTCACTCTCATACATACTTACACACATCTTCACTCTTACATACATACCCGCACACATAATAACCCTAATTCCCACACTCGTTATCATGCACACACATACTCTTACTTACATGCGCACCAACACACATACTCACTCACATTCTCTCACTCTTATCACACACACATACCGGTACTCACTCTCACAAACGCACCCGCATAAAAATACTCACTCTCTTCATGCACACTCACAATCACATTCTCACACTCTTAATCACACACACATTCTCAAGTACTCAACTGCACCCATACCCACACCCATACCCACCCAAATACTCACGTGCAAACATACTCACATACATTTTAATTTTAATCAGTCTCATACTCAGGCATACCCACGCCTTACGGAGCGGAAGGCCTTGGTTCGAATCTCAAACTGGGTCATCTTGAACTCAGGTCGGTGGGTGGTTGGCGGGTGCTCTGGTGTGGTTTGCTCCTTCTTTCCTATCAAACATCTCTCGTCCTTATCTCTCCTCCTTCTTTTTTCTGTTCGTTACTCTCTTGTAACACCTCTAATCTTCGGCACTTATGACCTTATTGTCTTGCCAGTGCCGTAAAACTCTTACTAAAACTAAACTAAAACTAAACTCGGGTCGGTTTTGTGAAGTTTTCAAGGCTCTTCTCAACCCATTTAGCGCATTCCTGTGGGAGGGGCGGACGTTCAGTTCGGAGGTCTCTGTTGGCACCATCTGGCTAGGTTAGGTTCACATGAAGCTGCAGCGAGCACCTAGCACATCTCTTTGATTGGCCCAAATATAGATGACGTATTTCCGCCATCTATGTGTTAGGTTTGGTTTGCTTTCCAGTTTGTTGAGGGCAGAAAGCGGATGTGATCGTCGCCTCAAAAACAAACGCATTTGTTTTCAGGCGACAAGTCGGTCGATTGGTTGGCGATCGGTTTACATTAGATTAACGATCGGCCAATTTGGCACTTATGT
>NW_004799257.1:6868-8379 GCF_000002075.1 Aplysia californica | reverse complement strand
AACACCTTTTATATCCCCATAAGAACGGGTGATTGCGTGAATTTAGCGGGAAAACGATCAAAAGCTCAAAAACATGTAAATTTGCAGTTTCTAAGGACGCTCGAGGTTTGAAATTCACACAAAACTTTAGCGTCCATTTTCTCGTCGCCATTTCTACGTCTGTTATATGGCAACACCTACCTTCTTCAATTGCAGACATCTCGGATATATCCCGGCTTCCATTCAAGATAGATACATATTTGTTTTATCAAAAGCTAGACAAGTGAACAAGCTTTATTTAAAATTGAAGATGATGTTTGTTAACTCATCATATTATTTTACCCAGACATTAACGGCGAGCGAGCGCCTGATTCCACTGCGTCGCGATACATTCTTGTGTGCTGTCTGATGCGTATTTGTTTCATCAAAAGCTAGACAAGTGAACAAGCTTTATTTAAAATTTAAGATGATTATATTGTTATACTCATTATATTATTTTACCCAGACATTAACGGCGAGCTAGCGCCTGATTCCACTACGTCGCGATACATTCTTGTGTTCTGTCTGATGCGTATTTGTTTCATCAAAAGCTAGACAAGTGAACAAGCTTTATTTAAAATGTAAGATGATGTTTGTTAACTCATATTATTATACCCAAACTTAAACGGCGAGCCATATGACCTTATACAGTTGCGAGCGCCGTAAAACCCCCTACTATAACTAACTAAAAACGACGAGCGCCTGATTCCACCGCGTCGCGATACTTTCTATTGTGCTGTCTGTGTTTATTGTGTTTATCTGTATTGTATAGCCACTCGCGATCTCACTCTCACACATATCCTCTCTTGCACGTACGAATTCACGCCTGCTATAGTAATATTATACTCTCTTGTCGTTGTATTATATGTGAGGCAGCGTGGTGAAATCAGGCGCTCGTCAAAACAACAAAGTGGCGACACTGGCATTTTTCCGCGAGTTTGGGAATTTTTATTGAATTTTTGTTTTTTGGCTCAGCACCTTTCTGGCCCATTAAAGAGCACATTTCTGAGTGGAATTCTCCTGAAAAACATTGATTAAGGGGACAAAAACCTGTACATTTTCAGCTTCCACGGCCTTTCAAGATTACGGAATAACTTCTCTTTGGCTGCAATTTTCTCACTAATGTTATCTCTGAAACCAGGTGACCCCCACCTCTTCCATTTGCAAATATCTCGACTTGTATTCAAGATAAATGGATTTTTTTTTTGGAAAGCAAGACAAACGAACAAGCTTTAAGTTGATACCAATAACTCTACATGCCCCAAATCTGACGAGAGCCTGATTCCACTGCGTCGTGACACGTACTTATATTATAAATTACATTACGCTGTCTGTGTTGATGGTTGATAGTGTTTTGTTTGAGGTGACGAGTTTGTGCTGTATTTATGTGTGCGTGTGTGCGCGTGTATGTGTGTGTGTGTTTGTGTGTGTGTTTGTTTGTTTGTTTTTGTATATATGTGTGTGTGTTTGGTTGTGTGTGTGTGTTTGTGCGT
>NW_004799257.1:2233-4226 GCF_000002075.1 Aplysia californica | reverse complement strand
TGACATGAGTCAGCCCATTTACAATTCTACAGCGCTTGAACGAGATATGTCCCCCCTTTGGGAATGGCCGAAAGACACTTCAGTCAGTGGTACTGCCACTAGACGTTGTATCTCAAGAAAGGGTACTTGGGCCCCTATTTTTCTCAAGTTGAACCACCTGCAATAAAGGAGTACAGTATGTGGCAATTATTGGCAGTTGCCAAATATCTGAGAGGGTTCTCTGGTTTTTAACACTTTCCCTGCCAAACCGTCTTTACAACCCGTTTACAACTGAACCAGCACCAGCTGTAAAGTGTAAAAATAAGCGGGTGGTTGGCGGGTGCTCTGGTTTTGTTTTTTCCTTCTTTCCTATCAATCAAACACCTATAAATGTCCTGATCTCTCTTCCTTCTATTGTTATATTTGTTGCTGTCTTGTAACATCAAAGATGGTAACACGTCTAATCTTCGGCACTTAATATATGACCTTATTGGGATGCAAGTGCTTTAAAACCTTACTAAAACTAAAGTCTAAATAATGCCTTGTAACTATAAGTGTCTTGAGCCTAAGAAATGCTTTGAACATTTTAAGGAGAGACAGGATGAGAAACGAAGCAATCAGAGAACATACAGGTACTCTCGACTCCCTGCTGGCAATACATCGATAAACAAGCCATTAATGGTTTGGGCATCTTATCTGTCAAGACGACCAGCAGACAGTGTAGCAGCGAGATATGATGGAAACTGAAAAAGAGGCAGATCCAGCAAAAGATGGATAGAAGGGGTAAAAAAACAAAACCACAAACAAAACATTAGACCAAAAAATTCAGCCTAACCCTGCGACTGGCGATACAGCGAACAATAGAAAGATATTAATGTGAGGCCTCGTGGTGAAATCAGGCGCTCGTCAAAGTGATCAAAGTGAAGAAACTGGCATTTTCCCGCAGGTTTGTGAATTTTATCGACTTTTTTTTCCCCCTCAGCATCTTTCAAGCCAATTAAAGAACACATTTCTGTGTGGATTTTACTTTTAAAATGTTGATTAAAGTCATAAAAAATGCAAATGTTCAGTTTCCACAGACTCTCAAGCCAATAACTCCTCTATGGCGGCCATTTTCTCACTTATTTTATCTCTGAAACCAGGTTACCCCCACCTCCTTCATTCGCAAATATTTCGACTTCTATTCAAGACAAATGGATAGTTTTTCACCCAAAGCGAGACGAATGAACAAGCTTTAAGATGATACCAATAACTCAACATGTCCAAAAATTGACGAGCGCCTGATTCCACCGCATCGTGACTCAATTGCATCTCCCCCTCTTCACCACACGGGTAACAAAGGTCGAGGAAATTGAAGAAAGAATTATGGTTAGTCGTGAGAGTAATACTAGCAACACCGGAAAATATCAAGCAATGTGAAATACCGGTACATGAATGTATTACTAAAGTATCCATTCCAAGATTTTCTTTTTAAAAAATGTTTTTCTTTAGGGTTCGACTGTCTCGTATCCCAAAGCTTACAGAGTCTCAGTGGATGGTTGGCGGGTGCTCTGGTGTGGTTTAATGCTCCTTCTTTCCTGTGAAACTTCTATCATCCTTATATAAATCTCTCCTCCTGTTTTGTGTGTGTTTGTTACTCTCTTTTAACATTTCTAATCTTCGGCACTCACTCGTGTGGCTTAATTGTGTTGAAACTGCCGTAAAACTTTTATTAAAAAAAACCCAAAACAACAACAACAAAAAAACAGAGTCAGAGACGAGGCAATAAAAGGGTTAAACACACTCGCCTCTGACCGCTATCAATTTCTATTGACTTCTGCGGGGTTTGACAAGTTCATGAACCGACTGAGCTAGATCTCTATTTGTCTGCCGCTGTGGGATATGCAGGTTGGAAATGTCAGGGTCTCTTATTTTTTGGTTTCTGTTTGGTTTCGTTTTTGGTTTCGTTTTTGGTCTCTGTTTGGTTTCGTTTTTGGTCTCTGTTTGGTTTCGTTTTTGGTCTCGGGTTTGTTTT
>NW_004799257.1:0-878 GCF_000002075.1 Aplysia californica | reverse complement strand
GGGGGAGGAGATACCTACCTATGCCTGGGCTATCTGTCACAGCTCACGTTTCGGAGATCTTGGGCGTGCGGTGAGAAGCTATTTGTGTGAGCCTTGCCTCGTTACGTGCTTCTGAAGGTTATCCAAAACCAATTAGGTGTGCTCTACTTCTTCTTAATCGTCGTGATTGTCGTCGTCGTCATCATCATCATCATCATCATCATCATCATCATCATCATCATCATTATCATCATCATCATTGTCGTCGTTGTCATTGTCATCGTCGACAGGATCTTGAAACATTCATTCATTCATTCATTCATTCATTCATGCATTCATTCATTCATTCATTCATTCATTCATTCATTCATTCATTCATTCATTCATTCAATAAATCAATCAATCAGTCATCTCTCTAACTCTAACCAACTAATCAACGAACCAACCAAGCAAATAGATAGCCAATCAAGCAATTAATCGTTTAACCAATCAATCTATTAAACAATCTAACAGCCTACTTATCAATAAAGCAAACAATCTATCATTTAGCCAGAAAGTTTATCATTTGATCGATAGATCAATCACTCCGTCATGGAGTCAGTTAATGCTGTGGCCAATAAACATACGTCACTTTTCATCGCGCAGGTCTGTAAGTATTAAGTATTGCCAGTGGTTGGCTGACGGGTGTTCCTTCTTTTCTATCCTGCATCTATCGTCCTTATCCCTCCTCTTTCTTTTCCTTCAAGTATGTTACTGTATAGTAACACCTCTGACCTTTGGGACATGTTGACCTCTCTGTGTTGCAAGTGCCGTGAAACTCTTACTGAAACTAAAAGTTTTGCCACACACCTGCGTTGAAGCCATTTTCAACAGAGCCTAAGCTCCACGCTTTCTACCCA
>NW_004799256.1:17401-21567 GCF_000002075.1 Aplysia californica | reverse complement strand
GCAAATGCATAAGGTCATATGAGCGCGCGGCACACGTTAAGCATTTTCAGTTTGGTAGGAATTAATTTTGAATTCTGCCCGGATGGCGGCCGAATCCTTCTCCTATCGATTTTGGGACCGCCAAGGTATATCTAACATGACGTGCAATTTGCACATGGGGCTTCAGGAAATTTTTGGCCTTATCCGAGAAGGCTAGGTGTTAAATCTTACCTACACTAAGAAGGAACTATGGGTTGCATTCTACACGTTCTTATACTAACCGTCTCGATTGCAGTAGAAAGGCAGCCAAGAGAGCCAGCAGCCCAGAGGAGGGGGTAAAATAGAGGAGGGGGGGGGCAGAAGGTGGAGACGAAAGCACATAACAGAGTGTGATTAGAGAGCAGAACCGCTCATATGACCTTATGCAGTTGCGAGCGCCGTAAAACCTCTACTGAACTAGAGAGCAGGAAAAGTGAAGGGAGAAAACGTTTTCAAGAGGAAAAAATTGTTGGGTATCTGCAGAATTAGATCAAACACTTTTTTATTTGTTTATGGGGGGAGGGGGGGGTCGTTCTTTTATTTAATGTTTGTGTTTTTTTAGACTTAATTTTGATAATTTCGGAGGCAGATTTTGGCCATGTCTTTCAGAGCCAAACAGACTGAGAGGAGGAATACAACGGCCCAGTCAACAGACAGACCAAGATACTCGATAGAAATCGCCGTGACACACAAAGAAGACCTGAGTTCGAGACCCGTGTAGGGATAATAAGTTTTATCACGTACCTACATCTTCCTGACACACAGTGGCGTCCGTAGCCTAGTGGTAATCGTGAGATTGCGGGTACGGGGGTTCGAGCCTCAGCGACGTTGTGTCCTTGGGAAAGGCACTTCACACAAACTTCCCACTTGGCTCAGTCCTATCATAGACGGATGTTAAACTAAATTAGGAGGTCCCGCCCCTTAAATAACCTAACAGTGTTGATAGAGCCGTTAAACCTATACCATTTCACCATTCTTTTCCTCTCACAGCCCGGGTTGACCACCAGGTTCTACCGATGCCAGCATCCTAAATGGTCTTTTTCTTTGATAAGTGTTTTACGGCGCTCACAACTGCATAAGGTCATATGAGCGAGCGGGACATATTAAGCCTTTTTAGAGTTGGTAGGAAATTTTGAATTTTGCCCGGATGGCGGCCGAAGCCTACTCGTATCGATTTTAGACCACCAAGGGATCTTTAACGTGCACAACTTGCACACGAGCCCTCCCAGATTTTTCACCCTTGTCCTAGAAAGCTTTCCTACTAGAAGATCAGGGGTGTGGCAGAAAGACAGCAGTAAGGAGGAGCCAAGGAGTAGCAGTAGAAAGGCTGCAGAAAGCCTCAGGAGCCCAGAGGAGGGGGCAAAGGAGGTGAGGGGGTGAGGGTTGAAAGAGAAGACGAAAGCATACGACAGAACATTGCTAGAGAGCAGGAAAGGAGGTGAAAGGAGACAATTTTAGAGAAGAAAATTTCTCGGTCGCTACCCGGATTCAAACCCAGGACCTTTGAAAGAGAGGCCAACACTTTAACCTCTAAGGCCACGACAGCCCCCATCCTAAATGGTCTAAGTTTGTCAATGGCGTCGTAAAAATAAATCATCAAAAAAGTAATTAAAAATCCGTTCCATAGGCCAACTATAATGGCATCAGTGACCAGAACGGTCAGTTCCCTTAAGGGAAGCCCAAAAGGCGATCTGGAGGCCGCAAAGGATTTGGATCATGTGTTCATACGCACATTACACCCTCTCAGAGGTCCAATTTCTGAGTTCAGACCTTCTGAATGAGCAAATAACGACCTGTTGTAAATTGACTCTCGGTAACTGGGTATACAGATTAGGCTTTTCCTGCTTTGTGCGCAGTCAATTTTGTCATCCTAGTTTTTCAGTATCACATACCTTCCAACAACTCCGATCTTATTTATCCCGTTTGAATGAAACAAACACCAGACTGAGAGGGAATGAATGGCCACAGCAATAAGCTTACAGACTGATTAGAGACATGTTGAACTTTAGGCAGAGGAAGAATAATGAGACTGACGGTAACGTAAAACTGTCCTTGTCGTTTTATGCCAGAACAATTCAGAAATTTTCGCAAACTGAACCCAAAAGTGTGAAATTGTGCGATTCTGTTAATTTAGACTAAGAATGATAAACGAAAATAATCAGAAATTATGCTTTGCTAAATTAAGCGGGGTGCATAAAACCACGGGGACAGATAAAATGTGACTCTGCTGATAGTAAGTGAACGCATATCTCCTCAATAATTTTTTTTCATAAACACCAAGTCACATCATTACTCACTACCACCATCAGATCTAAAATCACCATTGCTCTCAGATCCTTTACATACATGTATCATTATATTCCTTGAATCTCTATCTGTAACAGTCTCACGTTATAATAATTATGTACGTTATACACTATAGGACATTTTCTACTAATCAGATGACGTCAATCTCATAGAAACGCGCAAAGAAGGAAAAAAAAGAGACGATGAATAACATCGTCCTATAAGAGTCAGATCCGCGTATCATGGTTTTGGCGCAAAAAATTTTTTTCACCAATCGAAATCGAATTTTCCCCACTTCACCCAGGTGGGAATGGGTAACCAGCGTGAAGGATCTTGTCAGTTTGTTAGTGTTTTTAAGGATTCATGTTTGTATAAGTTTCATTGAGTTCCCCGCCTTAAAATTGCTATAAAAAGCAAAATGAGTGGCATCTGTGGCCTAGTGGTTAGGCTCTCGGACTCGCAACCGTAAGGTCGTGGGTTCGAATCCCGTCACTTCACCAAGGTGGAAATGGGTACCCGGCTATAGACAGTGAACGATCTTGTCAGTTTGATAGTGTTTTTAAGGATTCATGTTTGTATAAGTTTCATTGAGTTCTCCGCCTTAAAATCGCTATAAAAAGCAAATAACTATTTCGCTTTGCTTCCAAATGAGCTCATCTTGAGATGTGCGGAATGGATTTCAATATTGCTACAATTTGGATGACGCAACAAGAATTACTGTGGGCCCGACAGTAAAGCCAAAAATACCTAAATCACGTATCATATGTGAGGCAGCGTGGTGGAATCAAGCTCTCGTCAAAATAATCAAAGTAAAGAAACTTGCATTTTTCCACAGGTTTTTGAATTTTCACCAAATTTTCGATTTTATGGCTCAACACCTTTCATGCCCATTAAAGAACTCATTTCTGTGTGGATTTTTCTGAAAAACGTTAATTAAAGGCACAAAAAATGTAAATTTTCAGTTACCACGGACTCTAAAGCTAAGGAAATAACTCATCTTTGGAAGCCATTTTCTCACTCATTTTACCTCTGGAAACAGGTGACCCGCCACCTCCTTCATTCGCTAATATCTCGACTTGTATTCAAGATAAATGGATATTTTTTTATCCAAATAAAGACAACTAAACAAGCTTTACGAGAGCCTGATTCCACCACGCTGCCTCACATTTTATGATACGCTTTTAGGGCTTGGTCGTTTCCGGTGTGTTGATCATCCATACATACCTACATTAAACTAAACAGTTTTTGTTTCCTTCTGGAAAATTCGCTAAAACCTTGATACGTGGAGCTGCATGGCTCTTACAGGACGACCTGTTGCTTGAGCTTTGGTATAGGTCTGTAAACAACTGAGCAAGGCTACGAGCCAACTGAACTGGCGCGAGGAGTCCAATACTAGGAGAGTTAATTACCAAATAGGCAAGGCTTTTTGGCTCGTTACCGAAAGGTCATGAGTTCAAACCGCTGTCAGAGGTCCGACGTCGTGGGCTTGGGAATGGCTACTTTATACAAATTGTCCTCATTTCACCCGAGTTGGAATGGTATGCCCGGCTATAATGTTATATGCGGTGAAAATGTTATCAGTTTGTTAATAAGTCTAATCTGAACGCTTTAAGGGCTGCTTGTACTGTATGCTTCCACGGAAGTCGGGAATGCTTCTGAGTGTTCTAGGATCTTCTTGGGTAATAATAGTTGTAAAGCGCGATAGACCATTGCGTAGAGCGATATGTATCCGATACGCCCTCAAAAACAGCTGAGTGTGAAGTGTGAATCGCCCTAGAACATGCATTTGTCCTCAGGACTACTCGTTTCCGCGTGGGAAGGGAGGTGTTGCCGAGTGTGTGTGTGTGTGTGTGTGTGTGTGT
>NW_004799256.1:12697-13925 GCF_000002075.1 Aplysia californica | reverse complement strand
AGAGCCCGCTCTTCGGGGCTCCAAACAATTTGGAAGGATATGTTACCACACACACACACACACACACAACAACAACAACAACAACAACAACAACAACAACAACAACAACAATAACAACAACAACAACAACTTTCTCTTCACTTCATCTTCACTATCTATCTATCGTTCAAACAGACACCCAGGTATCAGCAAGAGTATAAAGTTTATGGTTTAAAAATGAGAAAAATCGTTACACCAAAGACCAATCGACTTTTCACACCAGTACAAAAAAGCACACGAATATCTTTTGCGAAAGTACGAAGGATTTAGATCTTCACTGCTCAGAGCCTACAGGATCAGATTGAACATTAGCGCATTAAAAGAACGAGATTCGGTAGCCAATGAATACGACTTGAGCCTTCAAAAACCTTTTCTTTTTCTCCTCGTAAGCATTATGTCGTGGTATCGATCATACAGAAAACTCTTTGATACAGAATTTCGGGCTGCCGAACCATAAGTGTATGTTGAAAGAGCGTGTATAGGATGGGTCTGATCGGATGAAAAGTTCATCGTTCTGCACATCAAAGGTGAATAAATGCTCTCAGCGCTTGGCGGGACACGCCCTTAAGTGTGCCCAGTTCAACGTCTTTTGGTTTTGCGGACAATAAAATGTGTCACGATGCGGTGGAATCAGGCGCTCGTCAATTTTTGGGAATGTGGATATATGTGAGGCAGCGTGGTGGAATCAGGCTCTCGTCAATATTTGGGCATGTGAAGCTATTGGTATCATCTTAAAGCTTTTTCACTTGTGTTTATTTGAATGAAAAAAATATCCATTTGTCTTGAATATAAGTCGAGATATTTGCGAATGAAGGAGGAGGGGGTCACCTGTTTTCAGAGGTAAAATTAGTGAAAAAATGGCTTCCAAAGATTAGTTATTCCCTTATTTGAAGAGTCCGTAGTAACTGAAAATTTACATTTTTTGTGCCTTTAATCGACGTTTTTCAGAAAAATCCGCACTGAAATGAGTTCTTTAATGGGCATGAAAGGTGTTGAGCCAAAAAACAAAAAATTGATAAAAATGCACAAACCTGTGGAAAAATGCAAGTTTCTTCACTTTGATTATTTTGACGTGAGCCTGATTCCACCACGCTGCCTCACATATTAGTATTGCCTTAAAGCTTGTTAACTTGTCTTGCTTTCGAAGAAAAAAATGACAGATCTATGTTGAATAGACGTGGAGAAATTT
>NW_004799256.1:8780-10677 GCF_000002075.1 Aplysia californica | reverse complement strand
TCTATCTATCTATCTATCTATCTATCTATCTATCTATCTATCTATCTATCTATCTTGAACCAGCATCATTTATAAGAACGTAGCCTACATTTGAGTCCCAAATTTGGACCATCATGAGATTAGAAAAAGCACAGTGACCTATATCCCTCCCTTCATCAAAGTCCGACTTGCTCCCCGTTTACAAATTAACTGTCATTGGTTCTTTTCTCAAATGGGCTCTGGGATTCTTTTTCTTCTCTCGTAACACACAGAAAAGGGCAAAGCTAAGATTAGTTTTCATTTTGCAATGACGCCGAAGGAAATCAGTAAATTGACCAAAAAAAACTGAAAGGTCGGAACTGAAGACTGGAATGGAAAAATCGTGCCACTGACAGAAGGATTTCGAAACGAATTTCAAACTTGTTATCGAGTTCTTGAGGTGTCCAGAAAAACACGCTTCGTTTTTGCGACTTAGGCATTGTCTTGGACGAGCTCTGTTGACCAGATTTTTAGTTAACTTTTAGTTTAGTTTTAGCAAGAGTTTTACGGCACTTGCAAAGGTGAATAAATTCAAGGTTATATGAGTGCCGAAGATAAGAGGTGTTACAAGAGAGTAACAATCACCAAAAAAAGAAGAAGGGGAGAAAAAGACGATAGACGTTTGATAGGAAAGAAGAAGCAAACCACGTAAACCAGAGCACCCGCCAACCACCTACTAGTTCACTTTGATTTTAGCATTAGTGCAAGTTTTACGGCAATTACAACACAGTCAGGTCATAGAAGTGCCGAAGGTTAGAGGCGTTTACAAGAGAGTAACAAACCCAAAATAGAAGGAGCGGAGATAAGGACGATAGATGTTTGATAGGAAAGAAGAAGCAAATCACACAACACCACCCGCCAACCACCCACCGTCACTTCGAGTGCACTGAAGTATCCAAAATAATTCTGAAATCTGAAATTCTTCGGAACATGGGTATTCGCCGTAACAATTTTGGACTCAAAAGGGATTTATTTTTCTACAGCCTTGACATGAAATTTATTAGACAAAAATTTCAAACCAAAAATTGGAGATTGCCGTTAATACAGAACAACGCTCAGCTCGCTATTACGTGATAAGAAAAGTATATTATTTTCCTCCGCCATTACTACTACCTACTCGTCCCCCTCCTCCTCCTGTCCTCCTCATCCTCGTCCCCCTCCTTTTCCTCTCCCCTCTCCTCTTCCTTCGGTTACTCCTCATTCTCCTCCTCCACCACCACCACCACCATCATCATCACTACATTCTCTTCCTTGTCCTCCTTCTCATCCTCGCCCCCTCCTTCTCCTCTCCCCTTTCCTCTTCCTTCGGTTACTCCTCATTCTCCTCCTCCACCCCCATCACCACCATCACCACATTCTCCTCCTTGTCCTCCTCCTCTTCTTCCTCCACCTCCTCCACCACTACCTCCTCTCCCCTCTCTTCTTCCTCACCCTATTCAAATCTCCGTCAGCGTCTCTCACAATCTTCGTTGAGAGATTTTCCATGTCCATATGTTGATGTCACCAGAGGGCCCTCGGGTCGGGCTCCACATTTAGATATATTTAATTATCTTTCCCCACCCTGCTTATTTCGCCAATCGAGAACGCAAACGCGGGAAAATTGGGCAAACCAGGAAGTGCTTCCACGTCACGAAATCGCCAGGACAAACAAATGTCCATCAAATCGATAGCCTAGCGCTTCTCAGATTAGCGTCGACAATGTTTCACAAACTGTTTGCTAATTCGCGCAAGCTATTTCGAAATTTGGAAGTTTCAAAGCGTTTCTTTGATTGGCTGTTGACATTGTCTGCGATTCCTTGTATTGCACTGCGTCCCATCCCGGCGAGACGCATTCATTCATTTCAGAAAATCGTGAATGATTCGGTTTTTTAATGTAAAA
>NW_004799256.1:0-2500 GCF_000002075.1 Aplysia californica | reverse complement strand
AGAACCATCAGCTACTCCGTAGCCCAGCATGATACCAACTGAACTAATAGAACGCCGCCTTGGTTTGTTTAGTTTAGTTTTAGTATGAGTTTAACGGCATTTACAACACAATTAAGTCAAACAATAACCGAATATTAGAGGTATTACTGGAAGTAACATACAAACAGACAAAAGAAAAGAAGTAGGAGAGAAGGACAAGAGATGTTTGATAGGAAAGGAGGAGAGATAATGACAAGAGATGTTTGACAGGAAAGGAGGAGAGATAATGACAAGAGATGTTTGACAGGAAAGGAAGAGAGATAATGACAAGAGATGTTTGATAGGAAAGGAGGAGAGGTAATGACAAGAGATGTTTGACAGGAAAGGAGGAGCGAACCACACCAGAGCACCACCACACCCAAAAAGCCACCCACGCTTGAATATTGATAACTTTGGTGAAGATTAACAATAATATTATACCCAGGGGCAGACATCGCAGTACTGTAGGATGACCAAACTACTATCGCAATGCGCATTAAGCATAGTAACGTATGGAAATACGCTGTATAAAGCCCATGTGGTTGTATGTACCATCGTCACCCATGACACTCTGTGAGCAGTGAGCGAAAACACCATCTCATATTTTAGTACATTATGCATCGTGGTGTCGGTGTCCTAGTGGTTAGGCTCTCGGACTCGCAACCGTAAGGTCGTGGGTTCGAATCCCGTCAGGGGCCCGACACTGTGTCCTTGTTAAAGGCACTTTGCACAAATTTTCCTCACTGCACCCAGGTGGAAATGGGTACCCGGCTATAGACAGTGAAAGATCTTGTCAGTTTGATAGTGTTTGAGCGTGTGAAATCCGCAGGTTGCACTGTATGCTTCCTCGGAAACTGAGAATGTTTCTGAGTGTTCCCAGAGGGTCTGCTGGGGTAATAATAGTTGTAAAGCGCATAGAGCATGCTTTTGAGCATGGATATGCGCTATATAAATGCAATTATTATCAATTATTATTATTATAAAGTGTACAAGTTCATTAGACAGAATTCACGGGAAACTGAATCCATTCCTCATATATCAAAATCCTCCGTTCCTACCAAAGCCTTAGAAACAACCAGGCTGAGAAGCGCCAACGACGAAAGGAAAACAGCGGAAATACAGAGCTTCGATCCACGTCACTGACATGCAAGCACTGAGACAGAATCTGTGCTTCGAACATAGATCTAGGAAGAATTAGCCATGAAAGAAGCTGCATGAAGAAAACCTTGAGACCATCTTACGCTAAATTGACCGTCTGCTTAGACGAAAAGAGCCATAATATGTGAGGCAACGTGGTGCAATCAGGCTCTCGTCAAAATAATCAAAGTGAAGAAACTTGCATTTTTCCGCAGGTTTGTGAATTTTTTTCAATTCTTTTTTTTTTTTGGCTCAACACTTCTCATGCCCATTAAAGAACTAATTTCTGTGTGGATTTTTCTGAAAAACGTTGATTAAAGGGACAAAAAATGTAAAATTTTAGTTACCGCGGACTCTTAATCTAAGAATATAACTAATCTTTGGCAGCCATTTTCTCACTAATTTTACCTCTGAAAATAGGTGAACCCCATCTCCTTCTTTCGCACATATCTCGACTTGTATTCAAGATAAATGGATATTTTTTCATCCAAATAAGGACAAGTGAACAAGCTTTAAGTTGATACCAATAACTCTATGTGCCGAAAAACTGACGAGAGCCTGATTCCACCACGCTGCCTCACATATATCAAAATTATAATCATCTGGTTTTGGAACGGGTCGCGTGTCAGAAGTTGAGATAGAACGGCCTTGACAAGCTTATAGGATTATCGATAATTGTGATGCTGAATGGTGTGGTGTGGTATGATGAATCATGTCGAGGCATATAGCATTAGTACTCACGTATTCAAGAGATACAAATGTGGGAGGGTCGCATCGATTGGGATACTATTGTTCTCATCCAGATAATAGTTAGGATAGCACTCTCCCTATACTCTCACGATACTCTTTCTCTATCTCTCTCTGTCTCTCTGTCGCTCCGTCTCGGTCTCTCGCTCTCTCTCTCTCTCTCTCTCTCTCTCTCTCTCTCTCTCTCTCTCTCTCTCTGTGTGTGTGTGTGTGTGTGTGAGTGTGTGTGTGTGTGTGTGAGTGTGTGTGTGTGTGTGTATGTGTGTGTGTGTGTGTGTGTGTGTGTGCGTATGTATCTCTCTCTATTTCTCTCTTTTTATCGCTCTCATTTTCACACTCTCCCTATCTTTCTCTTACTGTCTCTCTAGCCACCAATGTATTATTCATAATCCCCCTCCCCCTTTTCTGTCTATTTCTCTCTCTCTTTCCCTCTCTTCCCCCCTCCCACCTCTCTCCTCTCTCTCTCTCTCTCTCTCTCTCTCTCTCTCTCTCTCTCTCTCTCTTTCTATCTCTCTCTCTCTCTCTCTCTCTCTCTCACTCATTCTCTCTCGCTCTAAATCTCAGTATCTATCTCCCTATCTCTTTCTCTTTCTCTCTA
>NW_004799255.1:0-22030 GCF_000002075.1 Aplysia californica | reverse complement strand
CGGTCACAGTCACGCTACGCCGTCCTTTAACTATCTGTTCTGTATACATCCCTCCAAATTTACCGACTATCTTTAAAAGAACTAATAAACCTTAGAAAACAGCTCCACCAGCTTTCATCATGTCAGGAAATTTTGATGTCCAACTGATTATCATCGAAGATTTCTTATTTTAAAAAACCAATACTAGTATTTTTAACGACAATTCCCCAAAATTGAAAATTCAAATGACTTCAACTTTTCATATATAGGTCTATCTCTGTTTGATCCAGATTTAATTCCAGATTTTCAGCGGTCGGTCGTGGACGACAAACATCCCAATCAACCTAACTCCTATCCCAGACCGTTTCAATCTTTAAAATTTTTAATGGAAGAAAGGCTTGGTCCCTTGTCAGCAACCTATCGGTAGAAAGACAAAAAAGCAACCACAAACCTATTTTCCTTTCAGGCAACACCATCACAGAAGACCAGAAGAAAGCTAAACATTTTAACCGATATTTCCTACCTCTGTTAACAGGGCAAGTAGACTAACTGAGGCCGACTCCTCATAAACAAGGCTAAGCACGAATAAAAAGCCCCTATCGTGAACTACATCCTTTTCTAGGAGGACTTCTGCACAATGAAACTTTGACCGGCCCTAAAAAAAATAAAGCAAAAGAAAGCCCATTTTCACCAGACAAAATACGCTACGAAATGCAGTGCAAACTTGGTGCTAAAGGAAAATATGTTCTACGCCATGTGGAGAACGAGCGGAAAGGAGGATCGCCCAGATCATACCGCTCCTGAAGAAGGGGAAACCACATGGAGAAACGAAGAGCTGCCGACTTTTATCACTAACATCATGTATTGGTAAGCTTGTCGAAAGAATTGTGAACAAACGCCTTTACCGGTACCTGAAAAACCGCAACAGCTTGAACCAACACCAAGCAGGTTTTAGAAAAGCCAGCATGGAAGACCAACTTTTCAGGCTAAGTCAAGACATCCAGGATGGTTTTCAGGAGACTAAACACACTGTTGCCATCTTTGTAGATCTCCAACAGGTGTACGACAGAGTGTGGAGAAAAGGCGTACTTAAGAAAAAGATGGACCTCGGGATACACGGGAAACTTTATAAATGGACCAAGTTTTTCCTAGCGGATGGAAACATCGAAACAAAGGTGAACAATGCCCACTCATCAAGATAAGTACTCGAAGAAGGTCTACCCCAAGGTTCCTGTCTGAGTTGCACTTTGTTCCTAATCTTTTTTCATGATGTGACGAACGTGCTGAAATCAGAAAAGACTCTCTACGCTGATGATCTTGCTCTCTGACAGACACATCACAGCACGGCAGTAGGAACACGACAATTAAATGAAGACCTCAAGAAGCTCCACAATTACTGTCAGAAATGGAAGCTCAAAATAAACTGCACGAAAACAGTATACGCCATCTTTTCAAAGAGCCATAAAACAGGCCAAGAAAAACTCCAACTGAAGATAGGAAATGAAAAACTCCCCAAAGAAGAACAACCAACGTTCCTAGGAGTCAAGCTTTACCAAAGTCTAACAAAGAAAAGCCAAGCTGAGAGGTGAAAAGAAGACTCCAACTTTTAAAGAAACTCGCAAGCAGTTCATGAGGATCAGACAAACAAACTAACAAACTCTGAGAGCTTGGTTATGTCCGATCTTCCCTGGAATACAGCAACAACCTACTCAATATTTGTAGTGTTACCCTTGACAAGATCCAAAATAATGCCCTTCGTTTCATAAACGGTGGCATGAGATTTACACCTACTGCCGCATGTGAAATTCTTTCAAATGTTGAACCCCGGGGAATTCGAAGAGAAAAAGCAGTTTTGGAGCTCCATGAAAGAATCAAAAGAATGTGCCCCAACCACCAGAACAGGAAATTAGTAGAAACATGGAAACCAAAGAAACGACTTCAACAAAAGCCAATCATGCATCGCATCACAGAACTAATGGAGAGCCACCATCTACCACAAAACAGAAGAAAAACCAGAAGAGTCAACCAAAACATCCCTCCCCACATCTCTATGGAAAAACCAATCATTACAACTTCTCTCAGAGACAATAGCACAAAATCTTCAGACCCAGTGAAGTTGATGCTTGCATCAAACAATCGACAGCTATTCAGGTGACTGGATACACGTCTAAACAGACGGCTCAGCATTCAAAGGCACAACCAAACGCGGATATGGAATACTAATACAGTAACCAGATGGAAGTTGCAATGAGATCTGAGCAGCCTGTGGAGAGAAATGCAACAACTACGATGCAGAAAGGATAGCAATTGAAACAGCACTATACCATCTCCGCACAGTTTGACCCTCATCCAAACAAAACACAGAGTATAGTAATCTTCACAACTCACTATCAGTCTTGCAAGCAATAGAAAATGACCATCATCTAAACGAAGAGTTGACATATACACTGTTTGGCTCCTGATAACATCCTGTGGCGTCAACCTTGGTGATGCAGTGGATTCCCGGACACTCAAACATACCTGGAAAAGAAAGAGCAGACACACTCGCTAAAAGGGGATCTAGACAGGAACAACCCAACATTCCAACTTCATACAACACTGCAAAATAAATCGTCGTTAAAAACAACAGCAAACAAGACCAAATGGGCCTTGGGAAAGACAGGCAGAGCAGTTTTCAAACATATGACTACAACAAAACGAAAAGACCACCTGCAGAGAAAGAAACAGACCTACGAACATAACATATACAGCTCAACTTTCACTTGAACAGAATAAAACAAGAACTTCCCCCAATATGTCCTTGGTGTGACTATGCATATGAGACAGTTGAACATCACCCTTTCCACTGAGCTACACTTCTCCCTCCGAGAACACTCTTCGGAACATTACAGCAACTTCACCAAACCTGCACTTATAACGACATGGCATTGAACAGAAGGGCGAGAGCCCCAATGTTGCTGGATCGATAACAACAACAACAACATATGTTATATTATGGTGTCAATTTGGTCAGATCAGTGCAGTCAGGGTCAAACTTTCATTAGAAGAATGTAACAATCTGAGAAGATTTTACATAATATATCGAAAACGCTAGAGAGAGACTCTGTTTATACAGCACCAGTCGTCGTATTTAAGGACCCGGATGATGGGGAAGCAACTAAGTTAGTTAGTTCTTCACTAAGAAGAGACGCGGACGGTTTGAATCTGTCAGACATTGTTATAAAAGATTTTTAACATCAAGTAATAAAGAAATTGTAAAGCAAGACTGTGTGTCGCCATAATACGTTGACTTCTTAATTAAGTTGGACTAAGAAATTTACTCTTATAGCACAAGTCATTATTTGTCTGGTAATTCTGTAATTAATATGAAGTCCACCAGTGACAACGTGCTTGACTAAATACATCGTTGCGAATTCGATCAATGAATATCTTGCCGTTTTAAATCATTAAATAATGTTCCTAGTTTTTGTTTGTTCATTCTCAGTTTTCTCTTCCTCCTTCTCACTTTAGACAATGTCAGCAATTCTCGTTCCATAAATTTAGCCTGTACCCCCTGTTTTCGTCTCAAACAAAGTTGTACACACACACACACACACACACACACACACACACTCTCTCTCACACACAAAGACACACACACACTCACACACACACACACACACACACACACACACACACACACACACACACACACACACACACACACACACACACACACACACATACACACATACACACACCCCAAGCAGTCGACGATGCGCTTTTCCAATTCGTCAACCCGCAGCCACATCCCAAAAAAGGGTGTTGAACCCGTTCCATAAAAACAAATATAATGGCAGTTCTTCAGTAGAACATTCACGGTTTGCGTGCCTTTTTCTGGCCTCGCACACCCCAAATGTTATCTGTCTGCAAGAGACACAATTACCAACGCCCACATTCACATTAAAAATGGTCAAACTTACAACCAAATATACACCGGCAACCAAATCGCCCCTGGAAGCAACTCCATTTTAATAAATAACAAACACTTACACAGACAAATTACACATAATTACAACACTTCAGGCAGTCGCGGTCACAGTCACGCTACGCCGTCCTTTAACTATCTGTTCTGTATACATCCCTCCAAATTTACCGACTATCTTTAAAAGAACTAATAAACCTTAGAAAACAGCTCCACCAGCTTTCATCATGTCAGGAAATTTTGATGTCCAACTGATTATCATCGAAGATTTCTTATTTTAAAAAACCAATACTAGTATTTTTAACGACAATTCCCCAAAATTGAAAATTCAAATGACTTCAACTTTTCATATATAGGTCTATCTCTGTTTGATCCAGATTTAATTCCAGATTTTCAGCGGTCGGTCGTGGACGACAAACATCCCAATCAACCTAACTCCTATCCCAGACCGTTTCAATCGTTAAAATTTTTAATGGAAGAAAGGCTTGGTCCCTTGTCAGCAACCTATCGGTAGAAAGACAAAAAAGCAACCACAAACCTATTTTCCTTTCAGGCAACACCATCACAGAAGACCAGAAGAAAGCTAAACATTTTAACCGATATTTCCTACCTCTGTTAACAGGGCAAGTAGACTAACTGAGGCCGACTCCTCATAAACAAGGCTAAGCACGAATAAAAAGCCCCTATCGTGAACTACATCCTTTTCTAGGAGGACTTCTGCACAATGAAACTTTGACCGGCCCTAAAAAAAATAAAGCAAAAGAAAGCCCATTTTCACCAGACAAAATACGCTACGAAATGCAGTGCAAACTTGGTGCTAAAGGAAAATATGTTCTACGCCATGTGGAGAACGAGCGGAAAGGAGGATCGCCCAGATCATACCGCTCCTGAAGAAGGGGAAACCACATGGAGAAACGAAGAGCTGCCGACTTATATCACTAACATCATGTATTGGTAAGCTTGTCGAAAGAATTGTGAACAAACGCCTTTACCGGTACCTGAAAAACCGCAACAGCTTGAACCAACACCAAGCAGGTTTTAGAAAAGCCAGCAACATGGAAGACCAACTTTTCAGGCTAAGTCAAGACATCCAGGATGGTTTTCAGGAGACTAAACACACTGTTGCCATCTTTGTAGATCTCCAACAGGTGTACGACAGAGTGTGGAGAAAAGGCGTACTTAAGAAAAAGATGGACCTCGGGATACACGGGAAACTTTATAAATGGACCAAGTTTTTCCTAGCGGATGGAAACATCGAAACAAAGGTGAACAATGCCCACTCATCAAGATAAGTACTCGAAGAAGGTCTACCCCAAGGTTCCTGTCTGAGTTGCACTTTGTTCCTAATCTTTTTTCATGATGTGACGAACGTGCTGAAATCAGAAAAGACTCTCTACGCTGATGATCTTGCTCTCTGACAGACACATCACAGCACGGCAGTAGGAACACGACAATTAAATGAAGACCTCAAGAAGCTCCACAATTACTGTCAGAAATGGAAGCTCAAAATAAACTGCACGAAAACAGTATACGCCATCTTTTCAAAGAGCCATAAAACAGGCCAAGAAAAACTCCAACTGAAGATAGGAAATGAAAAACTCCCCAAAGAAGAACAATCAACGTTCCTAGGAGTCAAGCTTTACCAAAGTCTAACAAAGAAAAGCCAAGTTGAGAGCATAAAGAACAAGGTGAAAAGAAGACTCCAACTTTTAAAGAAACTCGCAAGCAGTTCATGAGGATCAGACAAACAAACTCTGAGAGCTCTAATACCTTGGTTATGTCCGATCTTCCCTGGAATACAGCAACAACCTACTCAATATTTGTAGTGTTACCCTTGACAAGATCCAAAATAATGCCCTTCGTTTCATAAACGGTGGCATGAGATTTACACCTACTGCCGCATGTGAAATTCTTTCAAATGTTGAACCCCGGGGAATTCGAAGAGAAAAAGCAGTTTTGGAGCTCCATGAAAGAATCAAAAGAATGTGCCCCAACCACCCGAACAGGAAATTAGTAGAAACATGGAAACCAAAGAAACGACTTCAACAAAAGCCAAACATGCATCGCATCACAGAACTAATGGAGAGCTACCATCTACCACAAAACAGAAGAGAAACCAGAAGAGTCAACCAAAACATCCCTCCCCACATCTCTATGGAAAAACCAATCATTACAACTTCTCTCAGAGACAATAGCACAAAATCTTCAGACCCAGTGAAGTTGATGCTTGCATCACATCAAACAATCGACAGCTATTCAGGTGACTGGATACACGTCTAAACAGACGGCTCAGCATTCAAAGGCACAACCAAACGCGGATATGGAATACTTATTAGTAACCAAATGGAAGTTGCAGTGAGATCTGAGCAGCCTGTGGAGAGAAATGCAACAACTACGATGCAGAAAGGATAGCAATTGAAACAGCACTATACCATCTCCGCACAGTTTGACCCTCATCCAAACAAAACACAGAGTATAGTAATCTTCACAACTCACTATCAGTCTTGCAAGCAATAGAAAATGACCATCATCTAAACGAAGAGTTGACATATACACTGTTTGGCTCCTGATAACATCCTGTGGCGTCAACCTTGGTGATGCAGTGGATTCCCGGACACTCAAACATACCTGGAAAAGAAAGAGCAGACACACTCGCTAAAACGGGATCTAGACAGGAACAACCCAACATTCCAACTTCATACAACACTGCAAAATAAATCGTCGTTAAAAACAACAGCAAACAAGACCAAATGGGCCTTGGGAAAGACAGGCAGAGCAGTTTTCAAACATATGACTACAACAAAACGAAAAGACCACCTGCAGAGAAAGAAACAGACCTACGAACATAACATATACAGCTCAACTTTCACTTGAACAGAATAAAACAAGAACTTCCCCCAATATGTCCTTGGTGTGACTATGCATATGAGACAGTTGAACATCACCCTTTCCACTGAGCTACACTTCTCCCTCCGAGAACACTCTTCGGAACATTACAGCAACTTCACCAAACCTGCACTTATAACGACATGGCATTGAACAGAAGGGCGAGAGCCCCAATGTTGCTGGATCGATAACAACAACAACAACAACATATGTTATATTATGGTGTCAATTTGGTCAGATCAGTGCAGTCAGGGTCAAACTTTCATTAGAAGAATGTAACAATCTGAGAAGATTTTACATAATATATCGAAAATGCTAGAGAGAGACTCTGTTTATACAGCACCAGTCGTCGTATTTAAGGACCCGGATGATGGGGAAGCAACTAAGTTAATTTAATTGTTGCCTAATATCACTAAGAAGAGACGCGGACGGTTTGAATCTGTCAGACATTGTTATAAAAGATTTTTAACATCAAGTAATAAAGAAATTGTAAAGCAAGACTGTGTGTCGCCATAATACGTTGACTTCTTAATTAAGTTGGACTAAGAAATTTACTCTTATAGCACAAGTCATTATTTGTCTGGTAATTCTGTAATTAATATGAAGTCCACCAGTGACAACGTGCTTGACTAAATACATCGTTGCGAATTCGATCAATGAATATCTTGCCGTTTTAAATCATTAAATAATGTTCCTAGTTTTTGTTTGTTCATTCTCAGTTTTCTCTTCCTCCTTCTCACTTTAGACAATGTCAGCAATTCTCGTTCCATAAATTTAGCCTGTACCTCCTGTTTTCGTCTCAAACAAAGTTGTACACACACACACACACACACACACACACACACACACTCTCTCTCACACACAAAGACACACACACACTCTCACACACACACACACACACACACATACACACACCCCAAGCAGTTGACGATGCGCTTTTACAATTCGTCAACCCGCAGCCACATCCCAAAAAAGGGTGTTGAACCCGTTCCATAAATACAAATATAAATGGCAGTTCTTCAGTAGAACATTCACGGTTTGCGTGCCTTTTTCTGGCCTCGCACACCCCAAATGTTATCTGTCTGCAAGAGACAAAATTACCAACGCCCACATTCACATTAAAAATGGTCAAACTTACAACCAAATATACACCGGCAACCAAATCGCCCCTGGAAGCAACTCCATTTTAATAAATAACAAACACTACACAGACAAATTACACATAATTACAACACTTCAGGCAGTCGCGGTCACAGTCACGCTACGCCGTCCTTTAACTATCTGTTCTGTATACATCCCTCCAAATTTACCGACTATCTTTAAAAGAACTAATAAACCTTAGAAAACAGCTCCACCAGCTTTCATCATGTCAGGAAATTTTGATGTCCAACTGATTATCATCGAAGATTTCTTATTTTAAAAAACCAATACTAGTATTTTTAACGACAATTCCCCAAAATTGAAAATTCAAATGACTTCAACTTTTCATATATAGGTCTATCTCTGTTTGATCCAGATTTAATTCCAGATTTTCAGCGGTCGGTCGTGGACGACAAACATCCCAATCAACCTAACTCCTATCCCAGACCGTTTCAATCTTTAAAATTTTTAATGGAAGAAAGGCTTGGTCCCTTGTCAGCAACCTATCGGTAGAAAGACAAAAAAGCAACCACAAACCTATTTTCCTTTCAGGCAACACCATCACAGAAGACCAGAAGCTAAAAAAAAGCTAAACATTTTAACCGATATTTCCTACCTCTGTTAACAGGGCAAGTAGACTAACTGAGGCCGACTCCTCATAAACAAGGCTAAGCACGAATAAAAAGCCCCTATCGTGAACTACATCCTTTTCTAGGAGGACTTCTGCACAATGAAACTTTGACCGGCCCTAAAAAAAATAAAGCAAAAGAAAGCCCATTTTCACCAGACAAAATACGCTACGAAATGCAGTGCAAACTTGGTGCTAAAGGAAAATATGTTCTACGCCATGTGGAGAACGAGCGGAAAGGAGGATCGCCCAGATCATACCGCTCCTGAAGAAGGGGAAACCACATGGAGAAACGAAGAGCTGCCGACTTATATCACTAACATCATGTATTGGTAAGCTTGTCGAAAGAATTGTGAACAAACGCCTTTACCGGTACCTGAAAAACCGCAACAGCTTGAACCAACACCAAGCAGGTTTTAGAAAAGCCAGCAACATGGAAGACCAACTTTTCAGGCTAAGTCAAGACATCCAGGATGGTTTTCAGGAGACTAAACACACTGTTGCCATCTTTGTAGATCTCCAACAGGTGTACGACAGAGTGTGGAGAAAAGGCGTACTTAAGAAAAAGATGGACCTCGGGATACACGGGAAACTTTATAAATGGACCAAGTTTTTCCTAGCGGATGGAAACATCGAAACAAAGGTGAACAATGCCCACTCATCAAGATAAGTACTCGAAGAAGGTCTACCCCAAGGTTCCTGTCTGAGTTGCACTTTGTTCCTAATCTTTTTTCATGATGTGACGAACGTGCTGAAATCAGAAAAGACTCTCTACGCTGATGATCTTGCTCTCTGACAGACACATCACAGCACGGCAGTAGGAACACGACAATTAAATGAAGACCTCAAGAAGCTCCACAATTACTGTCAGAAATGGAAGCTCAAAATAAAATGCACGAAAACAGTATATGCCATCTTTTCAAAGAGCCATAAAACAGGCCAAGAAAAACTCCAACTGAAGATAGGAAATGAAAAACTCCCCAAAGAAGAACAACCAACGTTCCTAGGAGTCAAGCTTTACCAAAGTCTAACAAAGAAAAGCCAAGTTGAGAGCATAAAGAACAAGGTGAAAAGAAGACTCCAACTTTTAAAGAAACTCGCAAGCAGTTCATGAGGATCAGACAAACAAACTCTGAGAGCTCTAATACCTTGGTTATGTCCGATCTTCCCTGGAATACAGCAACAACCTACTCAATATTTGTAGTGTTACCCTTGACAAGATCCAAAATAATGCCCTTCGTTTCATAAACGGTGGCATGAGATTTACACCTACTGCCGCATGTGAAATTCTTTCAAATGTTGAACCCCGGGGAATTCGAAGAGAAAAAGCAGTTTTGGAGCTCCATGAAAGAATCAAAAGAATGTGCCCCAACCACCCGAACAGGAAATTAGTAGAAACATGGAAACCAAAGAAACGACTTCAACAAAAGCCAATCATGCATCGCATCACAGAACTAATGGAGAGCCACCATCTACCACAAAACAGAAGAGAAACCAGAAGAGTCAACCAAAACATCCCTCCCCACATCTCTATGGAAAAACCAATCATTACAACTTCTCTCAGAGACAATAGTACAAAATCTTCAGACCCAGTGAAGTTGATGCTTGCATCACATCAAACAATCGACAGCTATTCAGGTGACTGGATACACGTCTAAACAGACGGCTCAGCATTCAAAGGCACAACCAAACGCGGATATGGAATACTAATACAGTAACCAGATGGAAGTTGCAATGAGATCTGAGCAGCCTGTGGAGAGAAATGCAACAACTACGATGCAGAAAGGATAGCAATTGAAACAGCACTATACCATCTCCGCACAGTTTGACCCTCATCCAAACAAAACACAGAGTATAGTAATCTTCACAACTCACTATCAGTCTTGCAAGCAATAGAAAATGACCATCATCTAAACGAAGAGTTGACATATACACTGTTTGGCTCCTGATAACATCCTGTGGCGTCAACCTTGGTGATGCAGTGGATTCCCGGACACTCAAACATACCTGGAAAAGAAAGAGCAGACACACTCGCTAAAAAGGGATCTAGACAGGAACAACCCAACATTCCAACTTCATACAACACTGCAAAATAAATCGTCGTTAAAAACAACAGCAAACAAGACCAAATGGGCCTTGGGAAAGACAGGCAGAGCAGTTTTCAAACATATGACTACAACAAAACGAAAAGACCACCTGCAGAGAAAGAAACAGACCTACGAACATAACATATACAGCTCAACTTTCACTTGATCAGAATAAAACAAGAACTTCCCCCAATATGTCCTTGGTGTGACTATGCATATGAGACAGTTGAACATCACCCTTTCCACTGAGCTACACTTCTCCCTCCGAGAACACTCTTCGGAACATTACAGCAACTTCACCAAACCTGCACTTATAACGACATGGCATTGAACAGAAGGGCGAGAGCCCCAATGTTGCTGGATCGATAACAACAACAACAACATATGTTATATTATGGTGTCAATTTGGTCAGATCAGTGCAGTCAGGGTCAAACTTTCATTAGAAGAATGTAACAATCTGAGAAGATTTTACATAATATATCGAAAACGCTAGAGAGAGACTCTGTTTATACAGCACCAGTCGTCGTATTTAAGGACCCGGATGATGGGGAAGCAACTAAGTTAGTTAGTTCTTCACTAAGAAGAGACGCGGACGGTTTGAATCTGTCAGACATTGTTATAAAAGATTTTTAACATCAAGTAATAAAGAAATTGTAAAGCAAGACTGTGTGTCGCCATAATACGTTGACTTCTTAATTAAGTTGGACTAAGAAATTTACTCTTATAGCACAAGTCATTATTTGTCTGGTAATTCTGTAATTAATATGAAGTCCACCAGTGACAACGTGCTTGACTAAATACATCGTTGCGAATTCGATCAATGAATATCTTGCCGTTTTAAATCATTAAATAATGTTCCTAGTTTTTGTTTGTTCATTCTCAGTTTTCTCTTCCTCCTTCTCACTTTAGACAATGTCAGCAATTCTCGTTCCATAAATTTAGCCTGTACCTCCTGTTTTCGTCTCAAACAAAGTTGTACACACACACACACACACACACACACTCTCTCTCACACACAAAGACACACACACACTCTCACACACACACACACACACAGACACACATACACACACCCCAAGCAGTTGACGATGCGCTTTTACAATTCGTCAACCCGCAGCCACATCCCAAAAAAGGGTGTTGAACCCGTTCCATAAAAACAAATATAATGGCAGTTCTTCAGTAGAACATTCACGGTTTGCGTGCCTTTTTCTGGCCTCGCACACCCCAAATGTTATCTGTCTGCAAGAGACACAATTACCAACGCCCACATTCACATTAAAAATGGTCAAACTTACAACCAAATATACACCGGCAACCAAATCGCCCCTGGAAGCAACTCCATTTTAATAAATAACAAACACTACACAGACAAATTACACATAATTACAACACTTCAGGCAGTCGCGGTCACAGTCACGCTACGCCGTCCTTTAACTTTCTGTTCTGTATACATCCCTCCAAATTTACCGACTATCTTTAAAAGAACTAATAAACCTTAGAAAACAGCTCTACCAGCTTTCATCATGTCAGGAAATTTTGATGTCCAACTGATTATCATCGAAGATTTCTTATTTTAAAAAACCAATACTAGTATTTTTAACGACAATTCCCCAAAATTGAAAATTCAAATGACTTCAACTTTTCATATATAGGTCTATCTCTGTTTGATCCAGATTTAATTCCAGATTTTCAGCGGTCGGCCGTGGACGACAAACATCCCAATCAACCTAACTCCTATCCCAGACCGTTTCAATCTTTAAAATTTGTAATGGAAGAAAGGCTTGGTCCCTTGTCAGCAACCTATCGGTAGAAAGACAAAAAAGCAACCACAAACCTATTTTCCTTTCAGGCAACACCATCACAGAAGACCAGAAGCTAAAAAAAAAGCTAAACATTTTAACCGATATTTCCTACCTCTGTTAACAGGGCAAGTAGACTAACTGAGGCCGACTCCTCATAAACAAGGCTAAGCACGAATAAAAAGCCCCTATCGTGAACTACATCCTTTTCTAGGAGGACTTCTGCACAATGAAACTTTGACCGGCCCTAAAAAAAATAAAGCAAAAGAAAGCCCATTTTCACCAGACAAAATACGCTACGAAATGCAGTGCAAACTTGGTGCTAAAGGAAAATATGTTCTACGCCATGTGGAGAACGAGCGGAAAGGAGGATCGCCCAGATCATACCGCTCCTGAAGAAGGGGAAACCACATGGAGAAACGAAGAGCAGCCGACTTATATCACTAACATCATGTATTGGTAAGCTTGTCGAAAGAATTGTGAACAAACGCCTTTACCGGTACCTGAAAAACCGCAACAGCTTGAACCAACACCAAGCAGGTTTTAGAAAAGCCAGCAACATGGAAGACCAACTTTTCAGGCTAAGTCAAGACATCCAGGATGGTTTTCAGGAGACTAAACACACTGTTGCCATCTTTGTAGATCTCCAACAGGTTTACGACAGAGTGTGGAGAAAAGGCGTACTTAAGAAAAAGATGGACCTCGGGATACACGGGAAACTTTATAAATGGACCAAGTTTTTCCTAGCGGATGGAAACATCGAAACAAAGGTGAACAATGCCCACTCATCAAGATAAGTACTCGAAGAAGGTCTACCCCAAGGTTCCTGTCTGAGTTGCACTTTGTTCCTAATCTTTTTTCATGATGTGACGAACGTGCTGAAATCAGAAAAGACTCTCTACGCTGATGATCTTGCTCTCTGACAGACACATCACAGCACGGCAGTAGGAACACGACAATTAAATGAAGACCTCAAGAAGCTCCACAATTACTGTCAGAAATGGAAGCTCAAAATAAACTGCACGAAAACAGTATACGCCATCTTTTCAAAGAGCCATAAAACAGGCCAAGAAAAACTCCAACTGAAGATAGGAAATGAAAAACTCCCCAAAGAAGAACAACCAACGTTCCTAGGAGTCAAGCTTTACCAAAGTCTAACAAAGAAAAGCCAAGCTGAGAGCATAAAGAAAAGCCAAGCTGAGAGCATAAAGAACAAGGTGAAAAGAAGACTCCTACTTTTAAAGAAACTCGCAAGCAGTTCATGAGGATCAGACAAACAAACTCTGAGAGCTTGGTTATGTCCGATCTTCCCTGGAATACAGCAACAACCTACTCAATATTTGTAGTGTTACCCTTGACAAGATCCAAAAAATGCCCTTCGTTTCATAAACGGTGGCATGAGATTTACACCTACTGCCGCATGTGAAATTCTTTCAAATGTTGAACCCCGGGGAATTCGAAGAGAAAAAGCAGTTTTGGAGCTCCATGAAAGAATCAAAAGAATGTGCCCCAACCACCCGAACAGGAAATTAGTAGAAACATGGAAACCAAAGAAACGACTTCAACAAAAGCCAATCATGCATCGCATCACAGAACTAATGGAGAGCCACCATCTACCATAAAACAGAAGAAAAACCAGAAGAGTCAACCAAAACATCCCTCCCCACATCTCTATGGAAAAACCAATCATTACAACTTCTCTCAGAGACAATAGTACAAAATCTTCAGACCCAGTGAAGTTGATGCTTGCATCACATCAAACAATCGACAGCTATTCAGGTGACTGGATACACGTCTAAACAGACGGCTCAGCATTCAAAGGCACAACCAAACGCGGATATGGAATACTTATTAGTAACCAGATGGAAGTTGCAGTGAGATCTGAGCAGCCTGTGGAGAGAAATGCAACAACTACGATGCAGAAAGGATAGCAATTGAAACAGCACTATACCATCTCCGCACAGTTTGACCCTCATCCAAACAAAACACAGAGTATAGTAATCTTCACAACTCACTATCAGTCTTGCAAGCAATAGAAAATGACCATCATCTAAACGAAGAGTTGACATATACACTGTTTGGCTCCTGATAACATCCTGTGGCGTCAACCTTGGTGATGCAGTGGATTCCCGGACACTCAAACATACCTGGAAAAGAAAGAGCAGACACACTCGCTAAAAGGGGATCTAGACAGGAACAACCCAACATTCCAACTTCATACAACACTGCAAAATAAATTGTCGTTAAAAACAACAGCAAACAAGACCAAATGGGCCTTGGGAAAGACAGGCAGAGCAGTTTTCAAACATATGACTACAACAAAACGAAAAGACCACCTGCAGAGAAAGAAACAGACCTACGAACATAACATATACAGCTCAACTTTCACTTGAACAGAATAAAACAAGAACTTCCCCCAATATGTCCTTGGTGTGACTATGCATATGAGACAGTTGAACATCACCCTTTCCACTGAGCTACACTTCTCCCTCCGAGAACACTCTTCGGAACATTACAGCAACTTCACCAAACCTGCACTTATAACGACATGGCATTGAACAGAAGGGCGAGAGCCCCAATGTTGCTGGATCGATAACAACAACAACAACAACATATGTTATATTATGGTGTCAATTTGGTCAGATCAGTGCAGTCAGGGTCAAACTTTCATTAGAAGAATGTAACAATCTGAGAAGATTTTACATAATATATCGAAAATGCTAGAGAGAGACTCTGTTTATACAGCACCAGTCGTCGTATTTAAGGACCCGGATGATGGGGAAGCAACTAAGTTAGTTAGTTCTTCACTAAGAAGAGACGCGGACGGTTTGAATCTGTCAGACATTGTTATAAAAGATTTTTAACATCAAGTAATAAAGAAATTGTAAAGCAAGACTGTGTGTCGCCATAATACGTTGACTTCTTAATTAAGTTGGACTAAGAAATTTACTCTTATAGCACAAGTCATTATTTGTCTGGTAATTCTGTAATTAATATGAAGTCCACCAGTGACAACGTGCTTGACTAAATACATCGTTGCGACTTCGATCAATGAATATCTTGCCGTTTTAAATCATTAAATAATGTTCCTAGTTTTTGTTTGTTCATTCTCAGTTTTCTCTTCCTCCTTCTCACTTTAGACAATGTCAGCAATTCTCGTTCCATAAATTTAGCCTGTACCTCCTGTTTTCGTCTCAAACAAAGTTGTACACACACACACACACGCACACACACACACTCTCTCTCTCACACACAAAGACACACACACACACTCTCTCTCACACACACACACACACACACACACACACACACACACACACACACACACACATACACACATACACACACCCCAAGCAGTTGACGATGCGCTTTTACAATTCGTCAACCCGCAGCCACATCCCAAAAAAGGGTGTTGAACCCGTTCCATAAAAACAAATATAATGGCAGTTCTTCAGTAGAACATTCACGGTTTGCGTGCCTTTTTCTGGCCTCGCACACCCCAAATGTTATCTGTCTGCAAGAGACACAATTACCAACGCCCACATTCACATTAAAAATGGTCAAACTTACAACCAAATATACACCGGCAACCAAATCGCCCCTGGAAGCAACTCCATTTTAATAAATAACAAACACTACACAGACAAATTACACATAATTACAACACTTCAGGCAGTCGCGGTCACAGTCACGCTACGCCGTCCTTTAACTTTCTGTTCTGTATACATCCCTCCAAATTTACCGACTATCTTTAAAAGAACTAATAAACCTTAGAAAACAGCTCCACCAGCTTTCATCATGTCAGGAAATTTTGATGTCCAACTGATTATCATCGAAGATTTCTTATTTTAAAAAACCAATACTAGTATTTTTAACGACAATTCCCCAAAATTGAAAATTCAAATGACTTCAACTTTTCATATATAGGTCTATCTCTGTTTGATCCAGATTTAATTCCAGATTTTCAGCGGTCGGTCGTGGACGACAAACATCCCAATCAACCTAACTCCTATCCCAGACCGTTTCAATCTTTAAAATTTTTAATGGAAGAAAGGCTTGGTCCCTTGTCAGCAACCTATCGGTAGAAAGACAAAAAAGCAACCACAAACCTATTTTCCTTTCAGGCAACACCATCACAGAAGACCAGAAGAAAGCTAAACATTTTAACCGATATTTCCTACCTCTGTTAACAGGGCAAGTAGACTAACTGAGGCCGACTCCTCATAAACAAGGCTAAGCACGAATAAAAAGCCCCTATCGTGAACTACATCCTTTTCTAGGAGGACTTCTGCACAATGAAACTTTGACCGGCCCTAAAAAAAATAAAGCAAAAGAAAGCCCATTTTCACCAGACAAAATACGCTACGAAATGCAGTGCAAACTTGGTGCTAAAGGAAAATATGTTCTACGCCATGTGGAGAACGAGCGGAAAGGAGGATCGCCCAGATCATACCGCTCCTGAAGAAGGGGAAACCACATGGAGAAACGAAGAGCTGCCGACTTATATCACTAACATCATGTATTGGTAAGCTTGTCGAAAGAATTGTGAACAAACGCCTTTACCGGTACCTGAAAAACCGCAACAGCTTGAACCAACACCAAGCAGGTTTTAGAAAAGGCAGCAATATGGAAGACCAACTTTTCAGGCTAAGTCAAGACATCCAGGATGGTTTTCAGGAGACTAAACACACTGTTGCCATCTTTGTAGATCTCCAACAGGTGTACGACAGAGTGTGGAGAAAAGGCGTACTTAAGAAAAAGATGGACCTCGGGATACACGGGAAACTTTATAAATGGACCAAGTTTTTCCTAGCGGATGGAAACATCGAAACAAAGGTGAACAATGCCCACTCATCAAGATAAGTACTCGAAGAAGGTCTACCCCAAGGTTCCTGTCTGAGTTGCACTTTGTTCCTAATCTTTTTTCATGATGTGACGAACGTGCTGAAATCAGAAAAGACTCTCTACGCTGATGATCTTGCTCTCTGACAGACACATCACAGCACGGCAGTAGGAACACGACAATTAAATGAAGACCTCAAGAAGCTCCACAATTACTGTCAGAAATGGAAGCTCAAAATAAACTGCACGAAAACAGTATTCGCCATCTTTTCAAAGAGCCATAAAACAGGCCAAGAAAAACTCCAACTGAAGATAGGAAATGAAAAACTCCCCAAAGAAGAACAACCAACGTTCCTAGGAGTCAAGCTTTACCAAAGTCTAACAAAGAAAAGCCAAGTTGAGAGCATAAAGAACAAGGTGAAAAGAAGACTCCAACTTTTAAAGAAACTCGCAAGCAGTTCATGAGGATCAGACAAACAAACTCTGAGAGCTCTAATACCTTGGTTATGTCCGATCTTCCCTGGAATACAGCAACAACCTACTCAATATTTGTAGTGTTACCCTTGACAAGATCCAAAATAATGCCCTTCGTTTCATAAACGGTGGCATGAGATTTACACCTACTGCCGCATGTGAAATTCTTTCAAATGTTGAACCCCGGGGAATTCGAAGAGAAAAAGCAGTTTTGGAGCTCCATGAAAGAATCAAAAGAATGTGCCCCAACCACCCGAACAGGAAATTAGTAGAAACATGGAAACCAAAGAAACGACTTCAACAAAAGCCAATCATGCATCGCATCACAGAACTAATGGAGAGCCACCATCTACCATAAAACAGAAGAAAAACCAGAAGAGTCAACCAAAACATCCCTCCCCACATCTCTATGGAAAAACCAATCATTACAACTTCTCTCAGAGACAATAGCACAAAATCTTCAGACCCAGTGAAGTTGATGCTTGCATCACATCAAACAATCGACAGCTATTCAGGTGACTGGATACACGTCTAAACAGACGGCTCAGCATTCAAAGGCACAACCAAACGCGGATATGGAATACTAATACAGTAACCAGATGGAAGTTGCAATGAGATCTGAGCAGCCTGTGGAGAGAAATGCAACAACTACGATGCAGAAAGGATAGCAATTGAAACAGCACTATACCATCTCCGCACAGTTTGACCCTCATCCAAACAAAACACAGAGTATAGTAATCTTCACAACTCACTATCAGTCTTGCAAGCAATAGAAAATGACCATCATCTAAACGAAGAGTTGACATATACACTGTTTGGCTCCTGATAACATCCTGTGGCGTCAACCTTGGTGATGCAGTGGATTCCCGGACACTCAAACATACCTGGAAAAGAAAGAGCAGACACACTCGCTAAAACGGGATCTAGACAGGAACAACCCAACATTCCAACTTCATACAACACTGCAAAATAAATCGTCGTTAAAAACAACAGCAAACAAGACCAAATGGGCCTTGGGAAAGACAGGCAGAGCAGTTTTCAAACATATGACTACAACAAAACGAAAAGACCACCTGCAGAGAAAGAAACAGACCTACGAACATAACATATACAGCTCAACTTTCACTTGAACAGAATAAAACAAGAACTTCCCCCAATATGTCCTTGGTGTGACTATGCATATGAGACAGTTGAACATCACCCTTTCCACTGAGCTACACTTCTCCCTCCGAGAACACTCTTCGGAACATTACAGCAACTTCACCAAACCTGCACTTATAACGACATGGCATTGAACAGAAGGGCGAGAGCCCCAATGTTGCTGGATCGATAACAACAACAACAACATATGTTATATTATGGTGTCAATTTGGTCAGATCAGTGCAGTCAGGGTCAAACTTTCATTAGAAGAATGTAACAATCTGAGAAGATTTTACATAATATATCGAAAACGCTAGAGAGAGACTCTGTTTATACAGCACCAGTCGTCGTATTTAAGGACCCGGATGATGGGGAAGCAACTAAGTTAGTTAGTTCTTCACTAAGAAGAGACGCGGGCGGTTTGAATCTGTCAGACATTGTTATAAAAGATTTTTAACATCAAGTAATAAAGAAATTGTAAAGCAAGACTGTGTGTCGCCATAATACGTTGACTTCTTAATTAAGTTGGACTAAGAAATTTACTCTTATAGCACAAGTCATTATTTGTCTGGTAATTCTGTAATTAATATGAAGTCCACCAGTGACAACGTGCTTGACTAAATACATCTTTGCGAATTCGATCAATGAATATCTTGCCGTTTTAAATCATTAAATAATGTTCCTAGTTTTTGTTTGTTCATTCTCAGTTTTCTCTTCCTCCTTCTCACTTTAGACAATGTCAGCAATTCTCGTTCCATAAATTTAGCCTGTACCTCCTGTTTTCGTCTCAAACAAAGTTGTACACACACACACACACACACACACACACACTCTCTCTCACACACAAAGACACACACACACTCTCACACACACACACACACACACACACACACACACACACACACACACACACACATACACACATACACACACCCCAAGCAGTCGACGATGCGCTTTTCCAATTCGTCAACCCGCAGCCACATCCCAAAAAAGGGTGTTGAACCCGTTCCATAAAAACAAATATAATGGCAGTTCTTCAGTAGAACATTCACGGTTTGCGTGCCTTTTTCTGGCCTCGCACACCCCAAATGTTATCTGTCTGCAAGAGACACAATTACCAACGCCCACATTCACATTAAAAATGGTCAAACTTACAACCAAATATACACCGGCAACCAAATCGCCCCTGGAAGCAACTCCATTTTAATAAATAACAAACACTTACACAGACAAATTACACATAATTACAACACTTCAGGCAGTCGCGGTCACAGTCACGCTACGCCGTCCTTTAACTATCTGTTCTGTATACATCCCTCCAAATTTACCGACTATCTTTAAAAGAACTAATAAACCTTAGAAAACAGCTCCACCAGCTTTCATCATGTCAGGAAATTTTGATGTCCAACTGATTATCATCGAAGATTTCTTATTTTAAAAAACCAATACTAGTATTTTTAACGACAATTCCCCAAAATTGAAAATTCAAATGACTTCAACTTTTCATATATAGGTCTATCTCTGTTTGATCCAGATTTAATTCCAGATTTTCAGCGGTCGGTCGTGGACGACAAACATCCCAATCAACCTAACTCCTATCCCAGACCGTTTCAATCTTTAAAATTTTTAATGGAAGAAAGGCTTGGTCCCTTGTCAGCAACCTATCGGTAGAAAGACAAAAAAGCAACCACAAACCTGTTTTCCTTTCAGGCAACACCATCACAGAAGACCAGAAGAAAGCTAAACATTTTAACCGATACTTCCTACCTCTGTTAACAGGGCAAGTAGACTAACTGAGGCCGACTCCTTATAAACAAGGCTAAGCACGAATAAAAAGCCCCTATCGTGAACTACATCCTTTTCTAGGAGGACAATGAAACTTTGACGGCCCTAAAAAAATTAAGCAAAAGAAAGCCCATTTTCACCAGACAAAATACGCTACGAAATGCAGTGCAAACTTGGTGCTAAAGGAAAATATGTTCTACGCCATGTGGAGAACGAGCGGAAAGGAGGATCGCCCAGATCATACCGCTCCTGAGCTGCCGACTTATATCACTAACATCATGTATTGGTAAGCTTGTCGAAAGAATTGTGAACAAACGCCTTTACCGGTACCTGAAAAACCGCAACAGCTTGAACCAACACCAAGCAGGTTTTAGAAAAGGCAGCAATATGGAAGACCAACTTTTCAGGCTAAGTCAAGACATCCAGGATGGTTTTCAGGAGACTAAACACACTGTTGCCATCTTTGTAGATCTCCAACAGGTGTACGACAGAGTGTGGAGAAAAGGCAAAAAAGATGGACCTCGGGATACACGGGAAACTTTATAAATGGACCAAGTTTTTCCTTAGCGGATGGAAACATCGAAACAAAGGTGAACAATGCCCACTCATCAAGTATTGTGGAGCTTCTTGAGGTCTTCATTTCATTGTCCTGTTCCTACTGCCGTGCTAAAATCAGAAAAGACTCTCTACATTGATGATCTTTCTCTCTGACAGACACATCACTGCACGGCAGTAGGAACAGGACAATTAAATGAAGACCTCAAGAAGCTCCACAATTACTATCAGAAATGGAAGCTCAAAATAAACTGCACGAAAACAGTTGACTAAATACATCGTTGCGACTTCGATCATGAATATCTTGCCGTTTTAAATCATTAAATATTGTTTATTGATTCTCAGTTTTCTCTTCCTCCTTCTCACTTTAGACAATGTCAGCAAAAGGTTCAACACCCTTTTTTGGGATGTGGCTGCGGGTTGACGAATTGGAAAAGCGCATCGTCGACTGCTTGGGGTGTGTGTATGTGTGTATGTGTGTGTGTGTGTGTGTGTGTGTGTGTGTGTGTGTGTGTGTGATCCTCCCCGGAGTGACGGAATGAAAAAGCGCATAGTTGACTGCTTGGGGTGAGTATAAGTGTGTATATGTGTGTGTGTGTGTGTATGTGTGTGTGTGTGTGTGTGTGTGTGTATGTGTGTGTGTGTGTGTGTGTGTGTGTGTGTGTGTGTGTGTGTGTGTGTATGAGTATGTGTGTCTGTGACAGAGCAAAAGAGAGTGTGTGTGTGTGTGTACGTCTGTTTAGTGAATA
>NW_004799254.1:20442-21910 GCF_000002075.1 Aplysia californica | reverse complement strand
GGAGGAGGGGTGGAGGAGGGAGGGAGAGGAGGAAGATGGAGGGAGAGAGAGAGAGAAAGGAGATGTAGGGAAGAAGAGAAGGAGGATGGAGGGAGAGAGAGAAGGGGAGGGTGGAGGGAGAGAGAGAAGGGGAAGGTGGAGGGAGAAAGAGAAGGGATGGGTGGAGGGAGGAGAAGGAGCAGGGGGGAGAGAGTAAGAAGGGATAGGGGCTGAGGAGAGGAAGTTATAGAGGGAGGAGAGGAAGGAGGGAGAGAGGGGGTCAAGGTGAGAGAGAAAGAGAGAGAGAGAGAGAGAGAGAGAGAGAGAGAGAGAGAGAGAGAGAGAGAGAGAGAGAGAGAGAGAGGGTTAATGGCTGAAGGTTACACGACACCTGTTGTTGTTGTTGTTGTTACAATACTTTAATTGTAATTAATGTTTTTTCTTTATCGCCATATCATGTGGTTTCTCAGAAGACGGTTGAGAATGTCTTGGAAGGAAAAGAAATCAAATGAGGTTGTACTTGATGAAGCCCACGTGGGACGCTCAATGTTAAAAACCATCAGGAAGCGACAAATGCAGTTTTTGGGACTCCTGAATAGACATAACGGTCTTGAACATTTTAGCTCTCACTGGCAAAACTAAAGGCAAACAGGGCAGGGGTAGGCCCAGCAGACCCTTATGCAGTTGCGAGCGCTGTAAAACCTTACTAAAATAACCGGGCCCAGAGCAACCTACTAAGGGAACCTAAACAAATGGGTAAGGGGGTAAGATCAGGGAAACGTAGCTTTTTTAAGAGCATCCGAGCAAAGTAATGAATGGAGAACCATGATCGCCGATGTCTGTCGCTGATATGGCACTGGATGATTGACTCGCAATACTAAATATGTCGCAAACCACATCAGAGCTCCCGCCAACCACCCATGTTCTCTTGTCTGTCCGAGTCTTTGAGGTGAAGCTTTCCCTCTATTGTTTCTGACTGCCTTACTTTTCCCCAGCACTAAATGACCGTTATTGTGTCGATGCGCTTCTCTTTACTGCACTCACACATATACAACAAACAAACAAACAAACAAACAAACAAACAAACAAACAAACAAACCTATTATTGGCAGGATGCTCTGGTGTGGTTTGCTTCTTCTTTCCTCTCGTACATCTATCGTAAAACTCTTACTAAAACTAAATAACATCTATCCTCCCGATCTCTCCTCGTGGGTGGTTGGCGGGTGCTCTGGTGTGGTTTGCTTCTTCTTTCCTATCAAACATCTGTCGTCCTTATCTCCCCTTCTTCTTTTTTTATGTTTGTTACTCTCTTGTAACACCTCTAATCTTCTTGCTGGCGCTCATATGACCTTATGCAGTTGCGAGCGCCGAAAACCCCTACTAAACTAAACGATCTCCCCTCCTTCTTTTCTGTGTTTGTTACTCTCTTGTAACACCTCTAATCTGCGGCACTTATATGACCTTATTGTGTAGCAAGTACCGTTAAACT
>NW_004799254.1:11933-15776 GCF_000002075.1 Aplysia californica | reverse complement strand
CCTCCCCCTCCTTCCCCTCCCCGCCACGCCACGCCACAAGCCAGTCATAAAGAAGAGAAGGGAATTCCGTTGACTTCATTGTGCAATGTCTGTGTCCGTCCTTTGACCTTGAGGTTTGCACTGGGTGGTTGGCAGGTGCTGTGGTCTTCTTTCCTATCAAACATCTCTCCTCCTTCTTTTTTCTGTTTGTTACTCTCTTATAACACCTCTATTCTTCGGCACTTGTATGACCTTATTGTGTTGCAAATGCGGTAAAACTCTTACTAAAAAACTCTCTTTCTCTCTCTCTCTCTCTCCCTCTCTGTCTCTCTCTCTCTCTCTCTCTCTCTCTCTCTCTCTCCCCCTCTCCCTCCCTGCTGTTAACAATTTATGACTTGTTGTTTTCAGTACCTGATCAAAGTCAACGAGATTCGAACCAAGAAAGGCTCAGACTTGCTGCAGTCGCTGGCGGAGTACTACCAGGTTCAGGCAAAGTAAGTGTTGTGGGTGGGTGGTTGGAGGGTGTCACTGGTAGGTCTTACTTCTTTACTTTCCCCTCTGTTGTTTCGGTCTGTGTGGGTGGTTGGAGAGTGTCACTAGATTTTAAAAATTTATTTGTGGATTGTTGGCGGGTGCTCTGGTGTGGTTTGCTCCTTCTCTCCTATCAAACATCTATCACACTTATCTCTCCTCCTTCTTTTTTGGTGTTTGTTACTCTCTTGTAACACTTCTAATCTTCGGCACTTATATGACCTTGTTGTGTTGCAAGAGCCTTAAAACTCTTACTAAAACTAAACATTTATCCCCCTCCCTCCCTCCCCTCCCCAGTTTTTTCCGCGACGGTCTGCGCACCATCCAGCACTTCCACGACTTTGTGGAGGAGCTGCTCAAACAGCTGCAGAAGATCCGACAGAGACAGGACGCGGAGAAACGACAGCTGGTGGAGCTGAGGGAGGCGTTGAAGAACTCCATGACTTCTTATAAAGAGGTAGGGAGGGAGGAAGGGAGGGAGGGAGGAAGGGAGGGAGGGAGAGAGAAACGACAGCTGGTGGAGGTTCGAATCCGGATAACGACTGAAATTTTTCTTCTCTAAGATTGTCTCCTTTCAACTCCTTTCCTGCTCTCTAGCATTGTTCTGTCATCTGTTTTCCTCTCCACTTTCTGTCCCCACCCCCACCTCCTTTGCCCCCTCCTCTGGGCTTCTGACTCTTTCTGCAGCCTTTCTACTGCTACTCCATGGCTCCTTCTTACTGCTATCTTTCAGCCGCACCCCTGATCTTCTGGTAGGAAAGATCTACACCTAGCCTTCTTGGACAAGTGCGAAAAATCATCTCGAAGAACCCATGTGCAAGTTGCGCACGTTAAAGATCCCTTGGTGGTCCAAAATCGCTTCAAAATTTCCTACCAACTAAAATGTTTAATGTGTCCCGTGCGCTCATATGACCTTATGCAGTTGCAAGCACAGTAAAACGCTTACCGCAAAAATACCAAAGAAAAACACCTTTCATCCTTATCTCTCTACTCCTCCTTTTGTTGGTACGTTACACTCTAGTAACCGCCTGTGGGTGGTTGGTGGGTGCTCTGGTGTGGTTTGCTCCTTCTTTCCTATCGAACATCTATCGTCCTTATCTGCGCTCCCTTCTTTTTTTGTGTTTGTTACTCTCTTGTAGCACCTCTTATCGTCGGCACTTATATGACCTTATTGTGTTGCAAATGCTGTAAAACTCTTACTTAAACGGAAAACTTTCTCTCCCCCCTCCCCCCCTCCCCCCTCATGCTGCTGCAGACTAACAGATTCTCTGGCTCAGGATGGGTACAGCATTCACATTTTTTCCTCTTCTGCATTTTGCCCTCACGTTACCGTTATTGTTTTGTGTTTTTTTTTGCAGTATGACTTCCGTTTTGGGCTTGTTTTTTTGTTTTGTTTTTGTTTTTGTTTTTATTTTGGTTATTGTTTTTGTTTATTTTGTAATCTGTATTGATGTATACCCCACTCACAGCGGCTGGATGATTTGATTGTGTGCTTCAAGATTCCTGTATGTCGATGTCGATGCAGTGGGCATGCAACCACCAAATACATATCTATATATATGTGTGTCACGCGCGACGCGGTCGAATCAGGCGCTCGTCCGTTATTGGGCATGTGGAGTTGTTGGTATCGTCATAAAGCCTGTTCATTTGTCTTGCTTTGTTGAAAAAATTACATATTACACATCTATCTGGAATAGGAGTCGAGACATTTGCTATTGACGGAGATGGTGTTGCTGGGTTTCGGAAGTAAAATTAGCGAGAAAATGGCCGACAAAGTTTGGGGACTACGAGTCCTTGGAAAATGCAAATTTACATCTTTTGTGCCTTTGATCAATGTTTTTCAGTAAAATCCACACTTGAATGTGTTTTTAAATGAACATTAAGGATGTTGAGCCTAAAAAAGATAAAATTCGGAAAAAATTACTCAACGTCCATAAAAAAATGCAGATTTTAACAATTTCGTTATTTTGACGAGCGCCTGATTTCACCACGCTGCCTCACGTTTGTTGTATTACTGGCGAGCTGGTAAATGTGGTTTCTTAGGAGACTGCTAAGAGTATCGTGGAAGGAAAAGAAATCAAATGAGGTAGTGCTTGATGAAGTCACGTGGGACGCTCACTGTTAAAAACAATCAGGAAACGACAAATGCAGTTTTTGGGACACCTGAATAGACATAAGGGTCTTGAACATCTAGCTCTCACTGGCAAAATTGAGGGCAAGCGAGGCTGGGGTGGGCCCAGCAGACCTTATGCAGTTGTGAGCGCCGTAAAACCTTACTAAAACTAACTAGGCCCAGAACAACATACTTAGGGAACCTAAACAAATGGGTAACAGGAAAAGATTAGGGAAACGTAGCTTTTTTGAGAGCATCCGAGCAAAGGAATGAATGGAGAACCATAATCGCCGATGTCTGTCGCTGATCTGGCACTGGATGATGACTGGCGAGCTAGTGAAATGTCCTAAGCCTAGAGAGCAACATTTGTCAGGAAAGGGCAAAAACTGTTTTATTATGAAACAACTACTGTACCTACTTTATGTATTCATTTTTCTTTTTTTTCAACATTTAATTTAGGATTTGAATTGCAAACAATATCACAGTTCTATTGTTTGAATAACTGAAAAGATTTAATCTTTCTTAAACTCTTAAAGTCGCCTAGAAACTGACCCTGTGGTCACCCCCCAAAAATCGGGCAAAGTTAGTCTGAAGAACAGGGATGGAAATTTTCCGTAAATTTAAGGAAATCCGTAATTTTTATTTGCTCCCTCCTTTTCCGTAAGTGGGACGTGACGTCCTACTTTCAGTTGTGAGTCATTTTACTATGTGGACTAATCTACAAATGAATAAGTGTAATTGTCCAATTCTGTATAGCCCGCGAAAAGTTCCGTAAATTTTGGACTGATCAGCTTCCATCTCTGGGAGAAAATGTGGGAGCTTGAGGAAGGTCTCGGATAATTCCAATGTGGTTTTGTCATAAAAGATCTACTTTAAAAACATAAAAAATTCAGATATTTGCATGCAAGTTTCTAGTCCAATGGGGATGACGGCGAAGATAAGAATAATAATAATAATAATAATAAATAGCATTTATACTGCGCATTTCCATTTTCTAAATGATGCTTAATGCGCATTACAACGAAAAAGACATCACTTTTTAAAAATTAATGGACATGCGTGTACGTAAAACAAAATATGATGATGATAAGGATGATGATGAAGATGATGATGACGATGATGATGATGATGATGAAGATGATGATGATGGTAATGCTGTGTGTGTTGTTTTTGCAAGGAATGTTGTCTGTTGCTTCAGTAGTACTCGGTGGTTCTGTTGC
>NW_004799254.1:9511-10336 GCF_000002075.1 Aplysia californica | reverse complement strand
CACACACACACAAAATTATGATGTCGGTAAGGTTGTTTAAAAAAATGAGACAGCCGTTAAAAAAATTTTTTCTCTCTCTCTCCTGAAAACATTTCCTTTCTGGGCTTGGAACAGTTAAACAGCTAGCGGGTAGATATATATCAGGGATGTGGGTGGTTGGCGGGTGCTTTGGTGTGGTTTGCTCCTTCTTTCCCATCTAATATCTATCGTCCTTATCTCCCCTTCTTCTTTTTTATGTTTGTTACTCTCTTGTAACTCCTCTAATCTGCTGGCGCTCATATGACCTTATGCAGTTGCGAGCGCCGTAAAAACCTCTACTAAAACTAAACTAAATATATCAGGGATGCCACTTTTTCCTCTACTTCTTTTGTATGTTTGTCACTGTCTTGTGACATGCTATTTTGGGGTGCCTTGATAGTCGAAGCAGACCTTGTGCTGTTCAAGCTAGAGAGGTGAGCAGTCTAAGTCTGATTCCCTGTAAAGACTTCTCTGTTGACACCCATCACTTGGTGCTCATATGACCTTATGCAGTTGCGAGCGCCGTAAAACCCTCAACTATAATTTTTAGAAAATACTGTTATTAAAAATGGAGATACGACAAGAAAACACTGAGGTCGCGACTTGTCAAGCTTTTCTGAATGAAGTTCTTTGAATATCTTGATGATGACTCGGAGCAATCATCTTATGATTTTGATGGAGCAGATAGGACATTTGGTTTTCTGACCTCATTGTCTTCGTAACTCAAAGTGGGTGGTTGGCGGGTGCTCTGGTGTGGTTTGCTTCTTCTTTCCTATCAAACATCTATCGTCCTTATCTCTCCTCCTT
>NW_004799254.1:6339-7570 GCF_000002075.1 Aplysia californica | reverse complement strand
TTATTATTATTATTGTTATTGTATTTTTTATCATTATTAATGCTGTTATTATCACTATTATTATTATGTTTTCTTGTTTTTATTGTTGTTGACATTGTTTCAACAGTGTTGTCTAAAATTGAAAGATCTAGTCATCTTGTCTGCCTTTTATAGTCCAAGATTCCTGTCTAGGGTTTCATCAGAAGTCCGAATATTGAAAATGTTCAGCAAATCAAATGTATGTAGGCCTATGTATGTTTGCTTGTTATATAAAACGAGGGGCATACCAAAAGTTTTTTACCTGACCATGAAGGAATCAAGGTAGAAAGCTGAAATGTGGGGTGAAAGCCAACAATCATCTTTCTAGAATGCTTGTAAATTTTGGGGAATTTCAGATTACTGGTTTTACTTACCACCAGCGCACTGTGAATGGGGGTATGTTGTTCTCCAGTTTCAACCTAAAAATGGAGAAAATTGAGCACAGGGTAGTAATGAAGTATAATTTGTTCTTGCAAGGCAAGCAACTACAGGATGCCGTATACGGAACTGATTGCCCATCCTATGTTGTGATAAAATTTTGGAGTAAAAAAAGTGATGATGTCAAAGAAGCGGTTGAGGGCTGGTTTTCAAACATAGAGAGGGTCCTTTATTCTCAAGGTCTTTTCACGGTCATACACAGATGGCAAACATGCATTACTCTGGGAGGCGACTATATAAAGAAGGAATAAGCTTAGTACCAAATTTCAGCTTTCTCTACCTTTATTCCTTCATAGTCAGGTAAAAAACTTTTGGTATGCCCCTCGTATGTCTAGGATTACGTAAGTCCGAAGATCGAAAATGTTCAACAAATCAAAATATATGTATGTATATTTGTTTGTTATACATTTCTAGGATTACGTTAAGTCCGAAGGTCCAAAATGTTCAACAAATTAAATTCTAATGTATGTACGTTTGCTTGTTTGTTTGTTTGTTCGCTCGCTCCGCGCGGCACGCAGGCCCCGGTGAGTTCGAGTCCGGCTGGCTACAGCCTGCACCAGCTGAGCGGGGACAAGTCACACGGCTGTGAGAAGACGGGATACCTGCTGAAGAAGTCGGAGGGTCGCATGAGGCGGGTGTGGCAGAAGAGACGCTGCATCATCCGCGACGGGACTATGTATATCAGTCACCACGACGTGAGTAGTGATTGGTCGCTGAGGTGGTGGGTGGTTGGAGGGTGTGGCAGAAGAGACGCTGTATCATCCGCGACGGGACT
>NW_004799254.1:0-1725 GCF_000002075.1 Aplysia californica | reverse complement strand
CTAATTACCTTCCAGGATTGCTCACAACTTTTGTGTCCAGTTCTTTTCACTCTATATTGTCTTTATTTCTTTATTTCTTTATTTCTTTATTTCTTTATCCACCCTTTATTTCGTTATTTGTTTATTTGTTTATTTGTTTGTTTCTTTATTTGTTTATTTGTTTATTTGTTTATTTCTTTATCCACCCTTTATTTCGTTATTTGTTTATTTGTTTATTTGTTTGTTTCTTTATTTGTTTATTTGTTTATTTGTTTAATTCTTTATTTCTTTATTTCTTAATTGCCCTTTATTTCTTCTACAGTAATATGGGCGGTACGAGGACACCACTTTTTGGTCCCACTGATTTTCTGTCCCTTTTTTCTGTCTGTCTGTCTGTCTGTCTGTCTGTCTGTCTGTCTGTCTGTCTGTCTGTCTGTCTCTGTCTGTCTGTCTGTCTGTCTGTCTGTCTGTCTGTCTGTCTGTCTGTCTGTCTCTGTCTGTCTGTCTCTCTGACTTGCTGTTTTGTGTGTTTGCCAAATGACTGGCGATGTGCTTCTCTTTACTGAAACAAACAAACAACCAAGACAAGCAAACAAATAAACTTTCGTTATTCTTTTCTTCAGACAACAGAACCTATCATTTTCAAGCGGATGAGACCAAAGAAATGGAGGCGTGAGTTTTGCTGGTTTCTTCATTTCCCTCACTGTTACTAGTACAGTGTTATTCTGATGGGTGGTTGGAGGGTGTGACTGCTAGGTCCTATTTCTCTTCTTTGCATCTCTGGTTGTTTCTGTCTGTCTGTCTGTCTGTCTGTCTGTCTGTCTGTCTGTCTGTCTGTCTGTCTGTCTGTCTGTCCTCCCCCGCACTAAATGGCCATTATTGTGTTAATATGCTTCTCTGTACTCAAACAAACAAACAAACAAAATGTTTTCTGTCTGCAAGTTGGACTGGGTGGTTGGCGGGTGCTATGGTGTGGTTTGCTCCTTCTATCCTATCAAACATATATCGTCCTTATATCTCTTCCTTCTTTTTTTGTGTTTGTTACTCTCTTGTCACACCTCTAATCTTCTTCTTTCCTATCAAACATCTATCGTTCTTATATCCTCTTCTTCTTTTTTATATTTTTTACTCTCTTGTAACACCTCTAATCTTCTGGCGCTCATATGACCTTATGCAGTTGCGAGCGCCGTAAAACCTCTACTAAAACTAAACACCTCTAATCTCCAGCACTAAAAATGAAGCAAGACCCCCTCAGTCCTCTCTGCTCTTCCTACAATGATGTTGATGATGTTCCGAATGAGTCGATTGTGTCATGACGCGGTGGAAGAATCAGACGCTTGTCAATTTTTGGGCATTTGGAGTTACTGATATCTCCTTAAAATCTTGTTCAGTTGCCTCGCTGTCGATGAAAAAAATACCTGTCTATCTTGAATATTAGTGGAGATATTTGCAGTTGAAGAATGTGGGGGTGAGAAAGTGTCCTCCAAAGTTTGGTAACTTTCATAGCTTGAGAGTTCTTGGAAACTGAAAATTTACAATTTGTGTCCCTTTGATAGATGTTTTTCAGTAAAATCCACACAGACATGTGTTTTTGATTTTACACACTTATGCAGTTGCGAGCGCCGTAAAACCTCTACTAAATCTAAACTAAATTGACACAAAAGATGATAAGCCAAAAACAAAAATTGGATAAAAACGGACATAACTGTGGGAAAATGCTGCTTTCTTCGATCTCATTATTTGACG
>NW_004799253.1:21100-22232 GCF_000002075.1 Aplysia californica | reverse complement strand
ACTAGAGAAAGTTGTTGCATGCTGTTTGTCTGTCTCTGGATTGTCTTCATCTGGGGCTTTTGTCTGTTAATTTGTCTGTCTGTCTGTCTGTCTGTCTGTCTGTCTGTCTGTCCGTCCGTCTGTCTGTCTGTCTGTCTGTCTGTCTGTCTGTCTGTCTGTCTGTCTGTCCCCACACAATGTTGTGGCCCTGTAGATCTCAGTTTTTCTGTCTTGGCATTTGGAGAAATTCATACAATGCGGTTCCCTTGCTTCTCAGATGTTTGCACAGTGGGCCTTGATAAATGCTTCAAATGTACAGATTGAGTTTGTAAAAGTTATCATATGACGTCATGAGGCATCGTGGTCAAATCAGGCGCTCGTCAAAATAAGGAAATCGAAATTGCCAGCATTTTTTCCGACGGTTTTTTTTTTAATTTAAATTTTAATTTTTTGGCTCAACACCTTTTTAGATCTCCATGTAGACTCACATCAATATGTTGATTATTCCGGAAAACGCTTACTGAAGGCACAAAAACCATCTATTATCTATTATCAAAAATGTAAATGTTCAGTTTCCAATGACTTTCAAGCTTTTAAAAGTCATCAAACGTTGGCGGCCATTTTCTTGCTGATGTTACAGTTGAGACCCGGCGACCCCTACCTCCTTCAACCACAAATGTCTCGACGTTTATGAAAGTTAAATCGGTATTTTTTAATCAAAAGATAGACAAGTGAACAAACATTCAGATGTTATCAATAATTCTACCTGCCCAAAACTTGAGAAGCGCCCGATTCCTCCACGTCGGGACACATATGAAAAGATAAAAGACTTGTTTAAATTTGGGAGAAAATGGCATATGTTGAAAATCTACTTTTTAAAAGTCGATTTCTTGTCTGATATCTCCATTCTGGGATTTCGAGAAGTAGCTCATTTTGTCCACACGTCTCACAAATTGTTTGTCTGTTTGTTGGTCTGCTGTTCCTCTGGGGGAGTGTCGTTAAATCGACATTGATTGTTAAAACATTTTCTCCCGTATTGCAAAACTTACATTGTTCTTTAAGGTAAATAAATACGCAGTTGGCCCATCAGACACTGCACCCATCTCTCCATCCATCCCAGGTCTAATCTGGAGCACCCTCCAACCTCCCAATC
>NW_004799253.1:16211-17668 GCF_000002075.1 Aplysia californica | reverse complement strand
ATTATTATTACTATTGCAACTCCCCGCGATGTGTGATGTGGTGCGCGGCCTGTGAGAAAAAGGGGAGATTATTTTTCTTCATCCCATCTCCGAAACATGGAGCGAAAATGACGTGGTTATTGTTGTTGTTGTTGTTGTTGTTGTTGTTGTGATTGTTCTGCTGTGGCTGGCAGGAGCTAAGTGAAAGCCACCAGCCGTGTGCACAGGATTCTGCTAAAGGTAACGTTACTTGACTTGACTTGACTTGACTTGACTTGACTTGACTTGACTTGACTTGACTTGACTTGACTTTTTATTAAAACATTTACTGACTTTAGTTAATTACTTTTTTTAAACTTTACATTCCTCCTCTCACCTCTCAGTTTTCTCAATCTTTCTTGTTAACTTTTTAAAAACGTTTTAAGAGAGAGAGAGAGAGAGAGGGGGGGGAGAGAGAGGGGGGGAGGGAGAGAGAGGGAGGGAGAGAGAGGGAGGGAGAGAGATTAATTCGTCTAAATTTTAATACTAGTTTTAGTTCATTTATTGTTCTGTCTCTGGCTCGGTGGTTGAAGGGTGTCACTGGTACAAGCAGTTGGTTTCATATCTTCGTTTTTTTAACTATCTTTTATTTTTGTCTATCTGTCTACCTGTCTATCTTACTCTTTCCAATACATGAGTTGTCTTTATTGTGTCGATGTCCTTCTCATTGCTCGAACGAACAGACTGGTTATGTGGGTGGTTGGCGGGTGCTCTGGTGTGGTTTGCTTCTTCTTTCCTATGAAACATCTGCCGTCCTTATCTCCCCTACTTTTTTATGTTTGTTACTCTCTTGTAACACCTCTAATCTTCTGGCGCTCATAAGACCTTATGCAGTTGCGAGCGCCGTAGAACCTCTACTGAAACTTTGAAAAAACTGGTTATCACTATTTGAAAATGTGATTGCTTTTATGATAACATTGTAAAGAAACATTCAGTATTAAAAATTGTATTCATTTTCTTTTGTGTGTGATGGTGCTGTGCCTGGGTCGTGATGTGTAGTATGGCGCTGGTGCAAATCATGAATTGGGTACTTCTGCGCTTTGCTGGGGTTTTAAAAAAATGAGTTTTTCCAGTCCCTCTGCAAATGTGGTTTGAATCTCTCTCTCTTTCTCTCTCTCTTTCTCTTTCTCTCTTTCTCTCTCTCTCTCTCCCTCACTCTCTCTCTCTCTCTCTCTTTCTCTCTTTCTTTCTCGCTCTCTCTCTCTCCCCCCTCTCTTTTTGTTTCTTTCCATTTCTTTCTGTCTCTCCATTTCTTTCTGTCTCTCTCTCTCTCTCTCTCTCTCTCTCTCTCTCTCTCTCTCTCTCTCTCTCTCTCTCTCTCTCTCTCTCAACCACTTCTTGTCTTAGTGTTCCCCTTTCTCTGGCCTTTCCATTTCGTTTTCACCGCACCATTCCATTATATTTCTTACCTCCACGCATATGTTTCCCCTACAAATGTC
>NW_004799253.1:11144-13659 GCF_000002075.1 Aplysia californica | reverse complement strand
CCCCCCTCTTCTCTATTTCATATTATAAAAACAACATTACTTTTTTTCACAATCAGTCAATTTCATTCTGGTTTTCTTCTCTTTTTTCAGATTGTGAATCATCACAGCGAACTTACGTCATCCGTGTTGCACAAAAATAAAATCGTATCTAACCACAACAGAACACTTCCAGATTTTTTTTTTCTGTGAAACTGACACTCACACTCGCGAATACCAAAAGGTGGTAACTACTCGCAAAGCTTATTGACTCTTTAAAAAAGGAAAATACATTTACAACCCCCACCCCCACCCCACCCCCGCAAGATGGCGGAGATTCGGATCCCTCGCGACAGAATCCCCCACGATATTCTGCTCCGGCTCCAGGCTATAGGCCAGTCTGTCATGTTCCCTGTGACTGGCTCACCCCCGCCCACACAGCCCGCCTCCCAAAGTGCTGTGACGTCATCAGCCACGAACTATAGCGTGTCAACGGCACCGTTGTTTACCAACACATCAGCTGCTGCAGCGGTGTGGGCGTCATCAACGCCAACAGCAACAGCAGCAGCGACAACAGCAGTGCCAGGAGTAGCGCAGTGTTCATCGTCATCGTCACCATCATCATCGTCATCGTCGTCATCGTCTTTCCCATCTCTTCATTCTTCTTCGCTTCAGTTCAACCCAGTATCGATACCAGTAGCGACTACAGCCTGCCCTGCTCAAATCCATATCGATACCAGAGTATCGTTGTCCCCCGATAACATGTCGTCGACATCGTTATCTCCGTCTCTGCAGTCCCCTAGGTTATCGGTAATGCCTTCATCTATGTCATCATCTCCCTCCCTCTCACACACCCCTCCACCCCCTCCTCAACCATCATCTTCTTTACCCTTTAACTCATTAGCTTCAAGCCCCAAAATATATCCTACGGCGGAATCGACTCCACTAAGTCACCAAACTCAGTCCTCGGCATCGATTACTCATCATCAGAAATCCAACTCGGGCAAGAAAAGCCCAACCAGACACATGACGTCAGAGACCAGACACATGACGTCAAAACCCAGACAGTTGACGTCAGAGCCGCGAGCTATGACGTCAGAGGCGGACCTGCGACAGCAGACGATAGACGAGACAGACGGTGCCGACCCTGGCTCTATCGTCCATGTTCTCTCCGAACATCCCAACTCCAAACGTCACAAACCAGAAGTAGACGATTCCGATATCGTTCGGGTGTTCCCTCTCGCAGACGAGCACGATTCGGAAGAAGTCGATTCCAGCCAGCGATACCCGGTCGATGACGATTCTGGAATCGTGAGAATATTCCCAGAATCGTACTCCGACGTCAAGAGACAGCAAGGGTCTTCTCCGTTCCGTGAAAACGATACTGGTGGGTGTACTGCTGAAGAATCGAATATGGTAAATGTCTTCTCTCCGTCCAAGCGTGCTGATAGCCAGAGTGGCGTTCCTTCTTGTACTAACGCGAGAGCGGGCTCTAAAACAGACATTTGTGCCTCAGAGATGCCAGCCGCCTCCACAGTGAGATACCTCCCCCCTCCACAGCACAGCTTCACCTCGCCCGCTGCGTTCAATAACTCGAGAAGCCACCACGCCCCATCTCATTTGTCCAGGCCCAACTCCAGTGGCCTTCACTTTCCCTCAAACCACGCCTCCCGGACAAGCCCCACCCCTCCCAGCCTAAGCCACTCCCCATCAGCCAATCAAACTCCTTCACGACACAGCAGAGCCTCCCCTCAAACCACGCAGAAGCTTCTAGACGCTCAAGACTTCTCGTCCGGAAATAACCGACACGGACAGCAGACGGTCCCGAAAGACATCATTACCCCCGCGGCCGGAAGGAAGCTCGGCCATTTCCGCCACTCCTCGGCTCTCTCCGTGTGCGCGGCTGCTCGGCGCTCTCCGGAAATTCCCACACCTCCGCAGACGCCTGATGACGCGGAGGATGACGAGGTGTTTAGCTATGACGTCGTCTCTGTAGCAGACGATGGTTTCTCGTCTAGACGTTTAGGGGTAGATGTGAGTCTTTTCTTTAAGTTGCTTTTGGTTTGTTTTGTTTTGGTTTTGGGTTATTTTTTTTGTTTGATTTTTTAAAATCATTTGCTTTGTTTTTTTTTATCATTATTAATTTCATTTTTATTTTGTTTTCCATTTCTAGTTCATTTGTGTTGTTCTATTTTAAGTGCATTTTTTTGTTTTTTTTCTAAATCGGTTCATATATGTTTCAGATAATATTTTTAGTTCATTTATTATCTTTACTCGTTGATTTGGAGTCAATTTTCACTCTGTTTTCCATTGTCACTTTGTGTTCTGTTTTTATTGGGTTGTCGCTGATATCTTATTGCTCATCTCTTTCTCTCTCTCTCTCTCTCTCTCTCTCTCTCTCTCTCTCTCTCTCTCTCTTTTTTTTTTTCTTTCTCTCTCTCTCTCTCTGTCTCTCTCTCTGTCTCTCTACGTCTGTCTGTCTGTCTGTCTGCTTGCTTGTCTGTCTGTTTGTCTGTCTGTCTGTCTGTCTGTCAGTCTC
>NW_004799253.1:9612-11044 GCF_000002075.1 Aplysia californica | reverse complement strand
GGGGGGGTCCCTCTTGTGTTTGCCATCAATCAACTGTTCTGTCAAAAACAGTGAGAACGTCTTGTTTATACGTCCTCCTTTATTCTTCCCTATCTCCCTAAGGGGGTGGTAGGGGGGTGCTCTGGTGTGGTTCGCTCCTTCTTCTTTCCTTTCAAACCTCTATCGTCCACATCTCTCCTTCTTTTCTTTGTATATGACTTATTTGTGTTGCATGTGCTGTAAAACTCTAACTAAAACGAAACTTCCCTCCTACCCCACGTAGGCGTTCCGACTGAGCCAAGAGTCCACGCCCCAGAAGGAAAGCCACGCCCCTCTACGTCACAACTCTGACAGCAGAAGCTACGAGTCTCGCCACGCCCACGGGTTCCGCACCTCCCCTTTTAGCCCCGCCCAGAAAATGTCGGAGCTGAACGTGGGCGACAGACAGCACACGAGGAAACGCCTCTCGTTCGAAGAGGAAGATCTAGCCACGCCCCTATCGTCCTCTCAGACAATCCAGTACCACAGCGACTCAGCTCTGGCCAATCACAGCTCACAGTATTTCCACGCTTGCAACACGTTCGCGCCTCAGATATTCGCCAGTCAGGGACAGCTCCTTCGCCTCCCCAATATGCCTATTAATAGCTTAGCCAATCAGAGAAACTGTCCACAGAGCCCCTCCCCTTGCATGTCTCAAGCCCCGCCCAGCTCCGTGCAGAACGCCCCCCTCGCCAGTACCAGCGTCCTGCAGTCCCACACGCCCACAAAGTGTGAACCTTTAGCCCCGCCCCCTTCTCCATTCCGTCCAACCAGCGTGAACCCCTCCTCCATCCCCGAGGTCAAGGACATTATCGAGCGTCTGTCGAGCCCGGGTCAGATGCTGCCAAGGTCAAGGCTACACTCGGACGGCGACAGGGAGGCGGAGTCTCAGATGCACACGTTTGGCGGGTCTCCGGTTTATGGGCGGGGCTCTCCCGTGCTGGCCCCGCCCCGTGCCAGGGGACAGACGTTTTCTCATGGGAAGAGGCGGAGACTGGGTAAGTGGGATGTGTGTGTGTGCGTGTGTGTTTGTGTGTGTTCGTCTGTGTGTGTGTATGTGTGTTTATGTGTGTGTGTCTGTTACTTGTTTTAAATTATTTATTTTCTTATTTTTAAGGAAAGGTGTAGATGTGCGGGGTTTTTTGGTTTTGTTTGTATGTTTATTTGTTTCTGTTGTGTTTTGTGCGTGCATGTGTGTGTGTGTGTGTGTGTGTGTGTGTATGTGTGTGTGTGTGTGTGTGTGTGTATGATTGCATGAGTGTGTGCCTGTATAGAATGAAGCTTTGTGGAGTTTTTCCAGTGGCTTTCTCTCTTTTTCTTTCTTTTTTTTTGGCGGGTGAGGGGGTTCTGCTCTGTTTTCTGACTTTGGTGTCTATTGTTGAGTGGTTAGGATTCGATCTATCTATATATCTAT
>NW_004799253.1:6614-8687 GCF_000002075.1 Aplysia californica | reverse complement strand
GGGGAGAGTCGTGATGGTGATGATGATGATGATGATGATGATGATGGTGATGATGACCACTGCTCAGATCTCGGCCAGTTACTCTTTTGTTCGTTTTCCTTTTCGTCTATTTAATTGTTCCGTCTATCATTCCATCATTATGATACTTCTGGAAGGAGTTTGTGTGTTCAGACTAACCTGTCAGAAGTCATGAACTGTGGCAGAATACGTGAAGGGCTTCAGTTCAAACCCCACTCTGTCCAAAGTCTGTTGGCAAGGGGATACAGAACAGCCTGTTTCAGTTGACCCTGCACGCGAAACGTATTTCAATGTTTCGTTTGGAATTCAGTGAGTTTTGCTTTGTAGCCCTTCAATATACTTGCATTATGTATACATATTAATGTATACATTTAAATATATTATACATGTATATACATTATAATATAATGTATGTATGTGTTTAGTATATAGAATATAATAATATATTATAGCATATTGTATAATTTTACAAATGGAACTTGTCTAATGGCGACTGGTCAACTCTTGACCCTTTGTCCCGACTCTACATTCCACGACTGTGTGATTGCCTTGATGTGATTTGAAAGAAAGACGTAACTCTATTTATGATAAATTAATATTAATATTATTATTCTGACTGTGAAGAGCAATTAAGGTTTTCATCCCCTCCTTTACCTGTGTATATTTTTATGCTACCTCCTCTTTCTAGTTGCTGTGAAGTGTGAAGTGTGAAGTGTGATATTTCAGAGGGTTTACCGTGAATATTTCTTCGAATTAATCATTTCTTTCTGCGTGTAAATACGGCTTTTATTTAATGAGGCTGGAGTCTGGTGTTGTGTGTAGTGGTGGTAGTGGCGGCCTGGCTCTCTGCCGTTGTGTTTGATAGAGGGGAGTTCGATTCGTGTGTTGGGAGATATTATATCAAGTTGGAGTATCTTCTTTTATTTTAATTAATTTTTTTTCTTAGATTGCAGTATCTCTCAACGCAGTATCTTGCACAGCAGTATCTATCTCAAGTGGGGAGATACTGTATCAGGTAGAAGTATCTTTAATTTTTTTCTAGAATACAGTGTCTCTCTCAGTAGTATTTCTCTCAAGTGGGGAGATACTGTATCAAGTAGGAGTATCTTTAATTCTTTTTTCTAGAATACAGTGTCTCTCACAGTAGTATCTCTCTCTAGTGGGGAGATACAGTATCTAGTAGGAGTATCTACTCCCCCATGTGGCAAGATACTGTATTAAGTACTAAGTGCTACTTTTTTTTCTCTACAATGTATTTATTATGTAGTTCCCCACACTACATGGGCGTATGTTTTTGGATAACCGTACTGTTTGGTTCTTTTCGACGTCTGTGTTTTTGGGTTACTATTTCATTTCTTTTTGGTGTCTCTAGCTTTCTGGTTTTTCAATTACTGTTGTTGTTGTTGTTATTTTGGGTTTTTTCGTGTGTGTGTGGTGGGGGTGGGGGGGGGGGGGGGGAGTAAAACATAAAACATCTGCAAAATTATCTACAGTAATAATTATTCCCCATTATCAGTACGTTGAAAAATGTTTTGGTTTAATTTTTGTTTTTTTGTTTTTTGTTTTTTCTACCAGACCATTGTGACGAGCACGATGGGCCGTCTCCGACATTCGGCTCCGCCCACTCCCAGTCCATTCCCAGACCGGAATCCACCGAGGCCAAAAGAGAAACTTGCGCATGCGCGACCATAGAGCGGAACTTCCTGCAGATGGCGGAGGGTGCCTACAAGAACATTCGTCGGATGGATTCCACCGTGGCCGATTTCGATCGGTTTCGACAAGAGCTGGCGCAGACGAATACGATACTGAGGGAATCGTTCGCGATAATCGAGAACTTTAAGAGCATCTGCGAGCATAAAGGGGTATCGAGTATGTCTAGTGATAATGTTCATCAGTTTGGCTGAAGAAAAGATCGGGTTATTTTTGTTGTTGTCTGTTTTTTTTCGGCGTTTTTTGAGGTTTTATTGGGAAATTTTGGGGTTTAGATAATTGTCAGAGTTAGTACGATGGGTGGTTTAGGGGGGGGGGGGGTGAACTTTGGGGCTCACCTGAAGG
>NW_004799253.1:4178-5478 GCF_000002075.1 Aplysia californica | reverse complement strand
TCTCTCTCTCTCTCTCTCTCTCTCTATCTCTCTCTCTCTCTCTCTGAAAACTTTGCCGCCAATGGAAATTTCGCTGCAAAGGGTTCACATCATGGACCGTGCCCTTACACTCAAAAAGGAAGTCAAAACACCCGCGTTGCTATGATACAAAGTGGGCGTGGCATCTTTGTCCTTTGCCCTTTGTTTGTTTGTTTGTCTGTTTGTTTCTCTGTTTAAAGAGAATCACGTGGACACAATAATGGTCATTTAGTGCTGGAACAAGTAAGACGGACTCACAGAAACAACAGAGGGAAAGTGGAAAAGTAGGACCTACCAGTAGCACCCTGCAACAACCCGCCTCCTTTACCTATCATTTGGTTCTAAAAGATCGCACCATTTTGAAACAAAAACTCGTCACAGTACGCAGTCTAAGATTATATAAATCTATGGGAAATCCTTTTTTAAAGTCTATTTTTATCATGAAATCGTCCGAGTGTTTTTATACTAATATTGTGCTATTTATGATGAAATCCCAATGTCTTTTCTCGTTTTTTTTATTTTCTTTTTCTTCTTTTATTTAATAAAGTTTGTTGTGAATTCTCGTCCGTCAGCATGAAATCCACGCGTTGAACTAAGCGCCGGTTGAGTTTTTACTGCTATGGCTTATGACACAACACGGAGATAGAATTACTGTATATATAATAATATAATGACACAAACGGCGTCCCATACTTGAGGAAAAGCCCACCCACATCAGAAATCCGTCCTGAAATTGTTACTATAATAATCCTACAGCGACATCCCACCCATATATAGTATGGAATGCCGTGTACACATCATATTTAATCTCTCGAGCTCGGCTCTGTGTTCAAACTATTTTCATTCTACCTGATTTTTTGTTTCTTTTTGATTTTTAATATTTTGGTTGTCTTTTTTATTTAGTTGTTTGATTGTTTTTGTTTGTTTGTTTGTTTGTTTTAGGCTACTGCAGCTTTTGGAGTTATAAGCCTGGTCGTAGTTTGTTTGTCGTTGTTGTTTTTTTCGGAGGGGCGGGGCAGGTTTAAAAACAAAACAATTCTGTCAACATTTTACATTAATGTCTTTTGACTATTGAGTTGTTTGTTTTTAGTTTCTTTTGTTTTGATTTTTTGTTTGTTTCACACGTATATATTTATAGAAAATATAGAAAAGAATTTACACGTTTTTTGAAAACTTTTGTGTATTTATGAATGAATTATGGGACAAGTTTAAGAAGGTAGGGTGAAGGGTGTAAAAGAAATATGTTACTGGGTAATTATTTTTTTTGGTTGTTTTTTTTTTT
>NW_004799253.1:2322-3840 GCF_000002075.1 Aplysia californica | reverse complement strand
TCTGTCATTCAAACCAAAATGTTTTTTTTTTTTATGTAAGCAAAAAAAAAGGCTCTATCAAATGTTAAGTATTTCTACCGTCTCTCAAACTGACATTCCTATTTTATGCAATTTTTGCATTGTTAGATTTACATTCTACAACACGTTATCATGTCGATCTTACTTTTTTCTGATGATTTTTGTTAACTTATTCCTTGATATCAAGCTGCTAAATCACTACATTCCAAACGTTTAGCCTTTTACTATTGTCCTATCCTATGCATATGAATACGATTTGAAATATTTGTCAAATTTTGGAGTTTCTTTTGGAGTTTTCTTGCTATCTATATACACACATGTTATACCCAACTGCTGAGTTTTTCTATTGTATGTGACCGTCCATACATTTCTTTGTCTGAAGAGATAGTTTGAGTGAGGTTTTTTAAATGAATAAGTAAGTGGTATATTATTGTATGTGTGTGTGTGTGTGTGTGTGTGTGTGTGTGTGTGTGTGTGTGTATGTGTGTGTGTGAGAGAGAGAGGGAGAGGGAGAGAGAGAGAGAGAGAGAGAGAGAGAGAGACCGTCCATGAATGTCTTGGTCTACATAAAAAGTTGTGTGTGTATTGTTAGTGTGAGAGTGAGCGTGTTTAGTGAGTAGTACCTTGTCTGATACATACTTTGTTTGTGCCAGCTGATACTTGTTTGTAGTCAATCTTGGATAGTTTGTGGGAATTCCTAGTTTGTGTGACACTGAACTTCCTAGGATAGATCTAGGGGATTTCCGGTTTTCCCCCTCAGGGAAGGGGCTTGAAAAAGACAAACTTGAAATGATTTTAGTTTTTTAGTAACCTTTTCTATCATTATTATGTACGGATAGAACTTTAAAGACTTTTTTTTTTTTCGTTAAAAGGACTTTTAAAAATCGTTTCTGCATTTTAATGATTTTTCATAACCCTTTTTGTTTTTCTGCACGGAAAAGACTTTAATGGCCTTCTTAGTATTGAAATGATTTTAACCAGAACCTTTTTTATTTTTTCTATTCTGTTTGAAAAGGAGTTCAAAGACCTTTTCAGTACCGAAAGAACTTTAAAATCTCTTTTTGTATAGAAAATAGGTTTAAACCCATAGCCGTCACAGTGTCTAGTTGTTGTGTTTGTCCGATCAGATCCCGGGGTATAGTTGCCGTCTGTCTGTTTGATACTCTGTAATATCATTGATGGTTTTTTTCATACGATAAGTTTATTTCTAATTTATTCCTGGCAATCCATTGTACATGTTTTACTATGTGTTCAGATTTCTCTCTGCCTCAGATTTCTCTGTTTCAGATGTCTCTCTGCTTCAGATTTCTCTGTTTCAGAAGAAGAAGGTAAATAAATATTTTCCCCTTTGAGTTTTCACACTGGAGTCTGTATCTTTTTATTTGTTTCTTTGTTTGTTTCGGTATTTGTTTGGTTGGGGGTGTTTGGGTTTTTTTGGTTTTTGTTGGTGTTTGTTTTGTTGTTGTTTGTGGGGGGGTTTGGGGGGGGGGGGGGGGGGGG
>NW_004799253.1:0-2222 GCF_000002075.1 Aplysia californica | reverse complement strand
GGGGGGTAGCGAAAAAATCTGTTCCTAGAACTCTGGAATGGACATAATACAAGCCTCCAACATTAATTATTTCTTTTGATTTGGATGGTAAAAGTTCTACATGCTGGAAAATGGTACGAGACCATTGTGAAAGAGGTACTTAATAAAGGAAGGATGTGGGGCAGGAGAGCCAGGCGTAGACAAAGAAGAGTAACGTGGATGGACAACATTGAGACATGGACTGGTCTGGGTATAGCAAAATGTGCAACTGCAGCTCACGATCGTGAGAGATGGAGGGTCATTACAGGTCAACCTCTGAGTCAGAGATGACACCTCCTGGCATTCAGGTAGAAGTTCTACGCCCCCACCGACACAATTTAGGTCGTCATTTAGGATGCGGGCTGCTTCTACTTGTCACGGACAGCCCCGGCTGAGAGGGATAGGCCTACATCTCAGAAGACATATGGGGATACTCGACAAAAATTATCCCCATTCGGGAATCAAAATCGCGTCTTTTGCGTCTGACTGTGACTGTGAAGCCGCTAACTACTAGACAACGCCGCTATAGATCTAGTTTGTTCACTGTGGACTAAACATTCCAGCTCTGTGTGTGTCTGTCTGGAGAAAGGTCCCAAGACTTGAAGTTCAAAGGTTTTGAGATACTGGCAGGTTTTTTTTATTATAGATAATTCAATGCTGAATTCAGTGCTTTTTGAATGCTTAACTTATCTCAAGTGGTTTTTGAGCTTTGGCACATTTTACGAGATAAGGTTTGATTTACCTATCTTCATGAAACCTTGTATGGTACTCCTGTAGGCCAGTGACTAAACAAAGTATGTTTTTCCCCAAAAATCTTGATCCAGTAATAAAAACGTTTCTATAGTTGGGCATTGTATTAAACATCACCTATTGAGTGCATACATAGGATCAGAACATGACAACTGATTTACAGCAACCTAGCCTACAACTTGCTCATTTTGAGACAGTGACACCACCCTGATTGTCTTTGTATTCCCACTCAGGGGAAAAACGTAATTTTAAGTTTTAAACGCAATGTTGTGTGTGTGTGGGGGGGGGGGGGTAGAAGTAGTCCCTGCTATGTTTCTGAAATCTCACCCTTTGAGTAATCTTACAGTGCTTCTTGTCGTAAGGAGGTTGGGGTGGGGGGGGAGGGGGAGGGGGAGTTAAGGTTCGTGCCATGCCACGCAACAGAACCTCCTGATAACAGTCGCAGTTCGATTTTCTGAATTTGTGTCACGCCGCGGTGGATTCAAACGCTCGTCAATCTTGGGGCATAATAATAATAATAAATGAAGTTATTGGTATTGTCTTGCTTTTAATGAAAGAGTTAGTTTAGTTTTTGTAGAGGTTTTACGGCGCTCGTAACTGCATAAGGTCATATGAGCGCCAGAAGATTAGAGCTGTTACAAGAGAGTAACAAACATAAAAAAGATGAAGGGGAGTTCAGGACGATAGATGTTTGATAGGAAAGAAGGAGCAAACCACACCAGAGCACCCGCCAACCACCCACTTAATGAAAGAAATACATGTAGGTACACATGTGTCTTGAATAGTAGTAGTAGAGATAATAGATGTGATGGAAGGAGGAGGGGGGGGGTGCTGCTTGATGTCAGAGGTGACTTTACCCAAGAAAATAGCCGCCAAAGTTTTGTGACTTCCGAACCTTCAGTGTCCCTGAGAACTGAAAATATACATTTTTATTTTTGTTGATGATCTAAGTTTTTCTCTAAAAATCCACGCAGAAATGTGTTTTGAAATAGACACAAAAGTTGTTGAGCCCAAAAATAAATTATAAAAAAAATGTCCAGCGTCAAAACGGCAAGAAAAAAAATGTCGATTTCTTTGATTTCATTATTTTGACGAGCGCCTGATTTCCCCACGATGCCTCCCATATTATCATGTGCAAATAACCGCAGGCCGTCATTGAGAAAAGGACTTCTGATTAGAGGGGTGGCTCGTATCGGTACATGACATTTTTGCCTTACGATTATTTCTTAGCATCGATATTATCATTATTATCTTTTTTTTTGGTAAGTGTTTTACGGCGCTCGCAACTGCATAAGGGCACATGAGCGCGCATTATTATCATTGTTATTATCATTTTTATTATTAATATTATTATTGGCGCTCATATGACCTTATGCAGTTACGAGCGCCGTAAAACTTCTACTAAAACTAAAACTATTATTTCTTTTTATTATTATCATTAATTTCAATGTGAT
>NW_004799252.1:20314-22109 GCF_000002075.1 Aplysia californica | reverse complement strand
CTGGGGGTTTTCTTGTTAAAGGTGTTTTTGAGGTCTCCATCTGAAACTTCATTTTAGCACTGTTAGTTTTGTTAAAATTTTGTTTTGCTGTTTTTTTGTTTTTTTTTGCTTGTCTTTTTTGTGAAAGGTGGTTTTTTTAGGTCTTCATTTGGAACTTTCCAGACCTTTTACACAAATCTAGACTCTCCACTCTCTGAGGGGGTCAACATGGAGATTTCAATGACGTCACGAGCGAGATTTTGAATGATTTTTCTACAAAGACAGACGTCAACATAATTAGTGCTTGTCCACCCTTTTTCTAGCCAGCGTCCTCTTTACTTTGTCACTTTTAACTCTAACCCACTGACTGCCAGGGGTCATACTAAAATGCGAAAAGACACGAAAAGACGCGAAAAGACGCGAAAAGTCACGAAAAGACGCGAAAAGACGCGAAAAGACCAGAAAAAGACCAGAAAAAGACCAGAAAAAGACCAGAAAAAGACCAGAAAAAGACCAGAAAAAACTCGAAAAGACACGAAAAGACACGAAAAGAGGCGGAAAGACCAGAAACGAAGCGAAAAGACATAATCTGATTTGTTTCCCTTCAGACTTCCGACTCATTATCAGAGTCATTTTAAATCAAAATCGGGGTAATCCTAACCATCTACGGTTCCTACAAGTTTGTTTGTGTTCCGCCATGATGTTCACCCGAGACTTCCGGTTGAATGCCAGATTGGCGCTAGGCGTCCTTTCGATGTTTCATTTTATTTTTTGTCGCATTACAGTTATTATTAGTAAAACATTATTATTTGTCTAATTATTGTGATAGGACTTTCCTTACTTTCTGGCGCTGGGTGCCACTGGTACAAGTGGAACATTACGTTGTTAAATGCGTCTAGGGATTTTTTGCCGTGCAACTCTTCATGATTTTTTTGGGGGGAGTTTTTTGTGGTAAGTGTTTTACGGCGCTGGCAACTGCATCGTAAGGTAATACGAGAGCGCGGAACACGTTAAACATTTTCAGTTTGTAGGAAATTTTTCAATTTTCCCTGGGTGGCTGCCGAAGCCTACTCTTGTCGATTTTAGACCACCAGGGGATTTAACGTGCGCAACCTGCACACTGGACCTCCGAGATTTTCCACCCTTGTCCGAGAAGGCTAGGTGTAGATCACGTCTTTCCGTGTCTTTCCGTGTCTTTTCGCGTCTTTTTGTGTCTTTTTGTGTCTTTTCGCATTTAATATGACTGAATGCCAAGGATTGAAATCTCAGCTTCTACAAGTTTCGTATTTTCGAGAGCGGCTAACAACATATCACCTGTCACTATCCAACGCCCACCGGAATGATCAAATCGCCCAAATACGACGGGATGGAGCCTTGAGGGTCGAGAGCCTTCAAAACTCAAAGTCAACTTGATTTCATGTATGACACTCTTGGGATCTGAACTAAGATTGCCCGCTATGTGGCATGGCATCTGACAGTGTTCACTTTGCAAGGATCATTCTTTCAACTCCCTGGAATTACCTCAAAGTTTGATCAGATCTGCACAGTACCCAGTTTGGAGAAATTTGAAATAAAAACTTTTTGAGTTTCACCCCGTGTCAAGTTTTTTGCGAATGCAGCTCTTTGAATATCGTGATAACGATTCCTAATAATTGTCTTACGGGTGTGATTTGCAGATAGAACATTTTGGTTTCTGACTACATGGTCCCAATAACTAATTTTGTGTGCCTTTGATCAACGTTTCTCAGTAAAATTCAAACAGAAATGTGTTTTTAAATTGACATAAAAGATGTGGTGCCCCCCCCCCCCCAAAAAC
>NW_004799252.1:16867-17869 GCF_000002075.1 Aplysia californica | reverse complement strand
AAACTGCATGTCGATCGATGCAGCCATTAAAAAGCCTTTTGAATAGCAAAATTCGGCCACCACAAATAGATAATAGATTATAAGTGCCAAAGATTAGAGGTGTTACTACAATGAAATATTTTAAAAAAATATATATAAAGAGAAAAACCAAACCACATTACACAGCACTCTACATATGGCATCATGGCGGCCATTTTCGTAGGCCTACTATTCTTGAGCAGGAATCTCATTTTCTTTAATTAATTGTATTGACCGCTGTGTGAAGTTTTTATAGCAGGCAACAGTGACAAAGATTTAATGAGGGGGGGGGGAGGCATCGATCCGAACTGAAGACGAGCGCATCGTTAGCTTATTTGATATCAAACTGGACTACAAAGCTGGAGACTCTGGTTCAAATCTCTAGTATGGCGTTCGTTAAATTGTTGGGGTGTTTTTTATTTTGTTGCGTTTTCTAGGCTTTCCATCCGTTTGAGTACCGTAGGTCTTTTTGGAGATGGATCTCAACTTAATTTCTGAGTTCTCGCCTCTTTAATAACCTCCCAATATGGCGAAGGTGCTAAAACTCACACATAATATCCAAAAGAATCATAAGGCTAAAGATGTTTCTTCTGATAACCAAGCATTGTGCCTTCAAAAATGACTCATGATGTGCGCAGTGCGTTGTAAAATTTGACACTGCCCTCTTGAACTGAATAATATCCAAAAATACTACTCACTTTTTATTAACGTTGTTATCATCGCCTTCGCTACTTCTTAAAATTGAAGACGATCTCTGAATCAGTACGGACATATTTTGTTTTGAATTTTAAAAAGTTTCTTCTGTCTGCCAATTTGTAACATAAAATTATTATTGTCCACTATTTCAAAATAGAGCTCCCACTTTCTCAGCACAGTCATGTTATATTTATCCGACAACTTTCTTGTTCTTATTTACTAATGTGGACGTAAGCGAAAAGACAGTTTACTGTAAGCTTTTCGTCACCTCAGAGTCACAACCCCCCC
>NW_004799252.1:13280-15248 GCF_000002075.1 Aplysia californica | reverse complement strand
GAAGAAGGAGGAGAAGGAAGTGGAGAAGAAGGAGGAAGACGAGAAGGAGGAAGAGGAAAGGAAGGGAAGAATTCTGCTTCCTGCCCTAAAACATTAACTCCCTGGGCGGTTTCAGAAGTAGACTAGATTTTTGAAGAGAAAAGTGTGAGTGCAATTATTTTTTAAAAATTGTATGTGTGTGTGTGTGTGTGGGAGGGGGGGGACGAGAGGTGTTACGATACTCGTAGAATCATCTCCACTCCACTGCCTTTGAATAACAAAGTTCCATCTGCTCAGAACCTAGTTTTGAGAATTTTGACGGGAAAAAAATGAGTTCCACAACAAGTCATGCTTTTATGCTTTTTTCTAAGCAATTCTTTGAATATCTTGATACGACGACCCCCGAATAATCTTACGATTTTAATAGAGCAGTTACGAGCTGATAAAACGTTTGGTCTCTGACCTCATGGTCGTTTTAACTCAAAAGAGTCAATGATATATATCAGATGGAACTTTGTAATTCTGATGATGAGACTCACAGAGTGTCTAACAAAGCCAAGCCAAGCCAATCCAAGCCAAGCAAAGCCACATTAACTCAAAAGAAACCTAAGAAACCTATACGCTCTCACCAAATCACACTAAACGAAACCACTTTGAAATCAAATCGTGGCTTACTAAATCACTCCAACATACTCTCGAACAAACCAAACCAAACAGGTTGAAGTCAACTAGATTCGAATGAATAAAATCGATCACTATTTATTCTTTCCCCTATTCTGTAGTAGATCGCCTGTTCCTACTCTCTGTTCTTTCCCTTACTCTGTTCTATATCCTCTGATCTTACGATCTGTACTTTTCCTTAGTCTGTGCTACATCTTCTGTTCTTAACATCTTCTGTTCTTAACATCTTCTGTTCTTAACATCTTCTGTTCCTACTCTCTGTTCTTTTCCTTATTCTGTACAATGTCCTCTGTTCTTACTATCCTCTGTTCTTACTATCTGTTCTTACTATCCCCTGTTCTTACTATTCTCTGTTCTTACTATCCTCTGTTCTTACTATCCTCTGTTCTTACTATCCTCTGTTCTTACTATCCTCTGCCCTTACTATCCTCTGTTCTTACTATCTGTTCTTACTCTATGTTCTTTTCCTTACTTTGAGCTGTATCTTCTAAACTTACTATCTATACTGTTCCCAATTCTGTGCTATATCTTTTCTTCGTACTCTCTACACATTCCCTTAATCTGTGCCATTTTCTCTGTCTTACTGTCTGGGTTTTTGTCATCCTTATTCTGTACTATAGCCTCTGTCTTACTGTCTTTTTTTTCTTCCTTATTCTGTTCTATAGCCTCTGTTCATACCGTCTATACTTTCCCTGATTCTGTACTATAGCCTGTGTTCTTACCGTCTATACTTTCCCTTATTCTGTTCTATAGCCTGTGTTCTTACCATCTATACTTTCCCTTATTCTGTACTATAGCCTCTGTCTTACTGTCTTTTTATTGTTCCTTATTCTGTTCTATAGCCTCGGTTCTTACCATCTATACTTTCCCTTATTCTGTTCTATATCCTCTGTTCTTACCGTCTATACTTTCCCTTATTCTGTTCTATAGCCTGTGTTATTACCGTCTATACTTTCCCGTATTCTGTTCTATAGCCTCGGTTCTTACCATCTATACTTTCCCTTATTCTGTTCTATATCCTCTGTTCTTACCGTCTATACTTTCCCTTATTCTGTTCTATAGCCTCTGTTCTTACCGTCTATACCTTCCCTTATTCTGTTCTATAGCCTCTGTTCTTACCGTCTATACCTTCCCTTATTCTGTTCTATAGCCTGTGTTCTTACCGTCTATACCTTCCCTTATTCTGTTCTATAGCCTCTGTTCTTACCGTCTATACTTTCCCTTATTCTGTTCTATATCCTCTGTTCATACCGTCTATACCTTCCCTTATTCTGTTCTATATCCTCTGTTCTTACCGTCTATACTTTC